>NC_083327.1:54559252-54862877 GCF_963455315.2 Globicephala melas | reverse complement strand
GCATACAAACACTGGTAATATTTTATTTACTTTATTCTTTCTTCCCTCCTTTGCTATTTATTCCCTAATTACTGGATAAAGAATAGTTTCTTAAAAAGCATTTGCTTCATAGTTTTAATTTTTTCTTATGCTCCTTTTGTCAAATTTTTTCATTGGTGCCCTTTTCTCTGAGTGTGCAGATGGATGAAAGTGCCTTATTTTAAGTGATCAGGCATTCAAAAATAACAAGCATGAGAAGTAAAAGAACACTTAGCCTGTCAAGAAGTTACAGTAATACCATGGAAGCTCCATTTGGTTGTACCATGTGTGTAGAATCTTTCTGACTGAATTCATTCCCACCATGTTTATCACACATGAACTTGAGTACATCTCAACAATCTCGGCTCTTAAATTGCACTCTTGGGCAGTATCCTTCACAGCTGCAGAGAAGGGAGATTTGAAAGTAGGGGTGAGGTTTGAAGAAAAAAATATATTTAATTGGATTTCAGGCTCTAAAATCCTAACAGTTTCTTAAATTGTACGAAGGTGCTTTATATTTTGCCAGCTACATGTTGAAGGAAATGGTAAAGCATCAGGAAGAAATTTTCAGATCCATTTATACCGCTTTTTATGCTGATGGAAACTAAGGTCAACTGTGATGCTTTAGTCTGGCTATTAAGAAATCCTGGGTAGGGGTGGGGCTTTTCTGGGTCCTGAGGATAGAATTAGCTTTGAGGAAGCTGCCAGCTCTTCTGAAAAATTGTAATCAGCGAGACTAACTTTGTTGTTCTTCCTCTGAATGCCTAAGTACTTTTGCTGGTACTCACACTCCTTTCTCTCACGAGGGAAAGGAATGTGCATCATTCTTCTTGCCTATTGTATCTATGTACTCGTTTTCAAAAATTAATCTGATTTGGGGTTTCCTTTTTCTTCAACTCAGAAGGGAGGGAATTGCAGGAAAGTATATTAGTAATAGACTACAGCCCGAGGAAAATGAAAGTATATCTAAGTGAAACCAAGCAGGGAGGAAGTACAGTTTTAATAAAGCTTAAATCAGTGATTCACGGCTTGGAACTAACCTCTGTCAGGCAGCAATATTTCCTTGTGCTCTGTCAAAGGCCTTATCCTTGTAAATTCTTTTTTTTTAATACAGAGAAAGTTACAAAAAATTAACAGCTACTAGAGTTTTTTCAACTTATTTGCAAAACTAAAATATTCCTTTGCTTTTAAAAAACTGGAGGAGAAGAAAAGCATAATATTTCTACAGTGAAGTCAAAGGCTAATGATTCTCTAAATTATATATTCTTCCGAAATTTCTTAGGATGAAGAACTGTCTAGGTGGACTGTAAGGTTTATGAGGGTAGGGGTAACATCCGCTTATATTTGTGAAGTCCATGCCTGATATTTAATATAAATGCAGTCTCTTTGGAATGAATGAATATTAATTGTCCAGAATTATTTCACTTTTCAATGCCTTGAAGATATATTAGTCGTCTTCTTTTACTACATCTTTGTTTTATTGACATACTTTAGAAATAATTTGAAGTGTTTCTTTTTAATCTACAGAAAAAGAAAAAAATTAATGAATAAAAAGTTTGCCCTCTTGGTATTCCAGTCAGTTTTTGATTCCCTTCCATCTAAACTATACTACAGTCTTAGAATGGAAAAAAAATTATGTAGAAAGAAAAGTTTTGCTTGAGTTATTCATTTTATTTTTTCTTATATTAATTTTTACCTTTTTCTTTTTGAGGAGAGTAGGTTTAAAAAGTAAAGACTAGAAAAAATAGAATAAAAATTATATATGTAATGTAATTATGTATACTGTGTAAGTATTCTGCTAAAGTAATGGGCAGTTTTTAAAAACAGAAGAGTTACTGATGGGAAATTTCTGGCTAGTGATGATTTTTAATTCATTTTAAGAAGACAATTGAACTTTATTTACTTATTATTATACTTATTATAATTTTTAGCAGTTGTACATTATGAAAATATTACTAATTTATTTTGCAGACATTTTAGAAATTTCAATAGCATTTGCTCTATTTTTATAACAAACTATTTTTCAAATTGAAAATAATGCTGACATACACACACCTGTTATATACAGAATATTAACATGAGCCAGGAATGCAGGTGGCCTCAGGAAACTAGAAAGGACAAAGAAACGATTTTCCCCTTTGAGCCTCCAGAAGGGAACACAGGCCTGCCAAACCTCAATTTCAGTGCCATAACATTCATTTAGGACTTCTGACATCTAGAACCATAGATAATAAATTTGTGTTGTTTTAACTCACGAATGTGTGGCAATTGGTTACAGCATAAAAAGTAACTAATACAGATTTTGGTGCCTGGAAATGGGGTCCTGCTGTAGCAAATACCTAAAAATATGGACATAACTTTGGAAGTGGGCAGGGGCAGGGGCTTGGAAGAATTTTGAGGAGCAAGACAGAAAAAGCTTGAATTGCCTTTAACAGACTGTCGGTAGAAACGTGAATGCTGAAGTGTCTACTGTCAGAAGAAAACAAGGAACATGTTGCTGGAAACTGGAAGAAAAAGGATCTTTTTTATGTGCCAGAAATTTAGCTGAATTGTGTCCTGTGGTTATATGGGAAGCAAAATTTGTAAACGATGAACTTGGATATGTAGGTGAGGAGATTTCTAAGCACTGTTGAAGGTGCAACCTTTCTGCACGTTCACACCTTCACACACACACACATTTATTATTTGTTGACATTATTATCTTTATATAGTGGCAATACAGATTCCCTATTGTAATCCTTTGATTTTGAACAAGGCAAATGCTAAACAATAGAAAACTTAAATTATTTTTATTCTTAGTAATTAAAAACAGGTCTTTAGAGTGAATCCCCACATCAAAAGGATTACATTAGTTTTATTGCAGTATTATGGTAACATGAGCTCTGCCTCTCTTTTCTTCTGTATTTATCCGATTGTAGAAATAAAAGATTAAAATCCAGTTTGGCCTCATTGAAACACATTTTCAGAGTGTTATAGTGCATTGGTTTATGATTATTGCTCCATAATACACAAAGTATTCTTTATCCCCTATCAGTTTAGTGTCTGAAATTATGCATTCTATTCAGTTTTTAATGAAATGTGGATTACTTTAAAGATTATCTCTCTGATTTAATAAATGGCATTAGAGTAGAAAGTTAATTGGATCTTTCTTGAATGAGCAGTGACCACTATGTGTGATTGATAGGAGGAAAATACAGTGAATGCCATTTTTTAATTTGTTTTATGTGTTTAAAACTTTTAGATTAGTAAAGTGGGTATTTTTGTGATCAGTTTTCTCAAGTAAATTATGTAGCACCTATTACCCTTGTAAAAATCATGGTAAAATTCTAATTTCTTTTAAAAATAAAAATTTCTCAGATTTTGTGAAATTGAGATATAAAAAATGCCCCATACTTGAACACATATAATTTAGTGTGTTTTCATTTTAAAAACAGAAAATGAATGTTATCACCCAAACATCGAAATAGTTCTAGATTTGTCACCTTCCGTTTTTTACACGAATTTCAACTGAACTTTAAAATTCGGAAACTTGTTCACTTCTTTCATTGTCTACTCTTTATTCCAAGAGCCCCTGCTGTATTTACTGACAAAGGGATTACCACTTACGCATCCTTGCTTTAGGAAATGCAGAAATTCATGTTTGTAAATATGATGCTAGAGGTGACAAAGTGATTATCACCACATTTTGTATATCCCTGGTGGTAGCAGAAGGAAGTTTACAGTTTAAGTATCACTGGCCTTTCATGAAATATACAAATTGTCCTTTTAAACCAGTGTTACTCTTCCTGATAGATGTTTGTGTGTGCAGGTGTGCCTTCCATAATGTGAATTCAAAAAGACAGTGTTTTCTTTGCTGGCTGTTGCTGTTATTTACAACACCTGGCTTTACATCTGTGCCTTTAAAGTCCCAGTCTTTGCCTTTGAGGCAACCATCAATTCTTGTATACCTCCTGCTTTCTTGGTCTCTTTGCTGCTATTCTTTCCCAGGTGAAAATCCAACTAGGCTATGCCTTTGAGGTAGGATTTCACTCTACTAGTAAAAGTGTCCTCTGCTCTTCCTAAAACTGCCATCTCAGTTCTGACTCCTTTATAAAAAGCTGCTTTGGGGGGCTTCCCTGGTGGCGTAGTGGTTGAGAGTCCGCCTGCCGATGCAGGGGACACGGGTTCGTGCCCCAGTCCGGGAAGATCCCACATGCCGCGGAGCGGCTGGGCCCGTGAGCCATGGCCGCTGAGCCTGCGCGTCCGGAGCCTGTGCTCCGCAGCGGGCGAGGCCACAACAGTGAGAGGCCCGCGTACCGCAAAAAAAAAAAAAAGCTGCTTTGTATTGGCCAGGTATTCTTCTGACCTATTCAGCCAGTAGGGGAGATAGTTTGAAGTAAACGTGGTTCATTGGTGGTGATCTCACAGTGCACTAAAGACAAGAGCAAATAAGAAAATTTTTGTGGAGAAATAAGGAAGAAATAAAACTCAAGGTCCTAGGAAGTATGTAGCTAAGACTCCACCTCACATAATTTAGCTTTTCTGTAGGCTTCCTACCATATCGATTTTCAGAAGTGCTCATGGTAAAAACTACTTTTGTTGGTCTGCTAAACATTGGGAATTTGGTCATCCATCCACAATGTATTTATTGTGTGCTTACTCTCTGTCAGGCACTCAGCCAGATATTGAGCTTCAAGTAGAGGGTTGTGGGATGGAGAGCAGGACACCTGTATGCAGTTACTATGCAGAGCAGGTTTGAGGTAAAAATAGTCATTGGCCACATCTGTCTTAAATCATGAGCTATCATCTTCAGGGAGATTCCTCAACTCTTTTAGGATCTGTTCTTGGAAATAGGATGCTTCTCTTTTCATTTTGGTAGGATATTTACAGTCTATGTTATAGAGTTGCTATAATCTAGAATTAACTAATAACCTCCATTAAACAAATATCTTCCTGTATGAAAACTATGGAGGTGTTTTTGTTCAGATTTTATGAATCTAAGGTTGTGTTGTAGATACAAAACTTTACATGTTTACCTAAAGTGGGGATCTCTTTCCAGACTTATTTATGATCATAGAGGCATATCTATATTTCTATTTCTACCAAAAGATAGATTTTTAAAAAATTTGCCATCATCCTAAGACAGTGGTCTGAAGCTTGCATTTTTTTAACACCTTTGTTGGAGTATAATTGCTTTACAATGTTGTGTTAGTTTCTGCTGTATAACAAAGTGAATCAGCTATATGTATACATAAATCCGCATATCCCCTCCCTCTTGCATCTCCCTCGCACCCACCCTATCCCACCGCTCTAGGTGGTCACAAAGCACTGAACTGATTTCCCTGTGTGATGCAGTTGCTTCCCACTAACTATCTATTTGACATTTGGTAGTATATATATGTCAGTGCTACTCTCTCACTTGGTCCCAGCTTACCCTTCCCCTTCCACGTGTCCTCGAGTCCATTCTCTACATCTGCATCTTTATTCCTGTCCTGCCCCTAGGTTCGTCAGAACCTTTTTTTTTTTCTTTCGATTCCATATATATGTGTTAGCATGTGGTATTTGTTTTTCTCTTTCTGACTTACTTCACTCTGTATGAGACACTCTAGGTCCATCCACCTCACTACAAAAACTCGATTTCGTTTCTTTTTATGGCTGAGTAATATTCCATTGTATATATGTGCCACATGTTCTTTATCCATTCATCTGTCGATGGACACTTAGGTTGCTTCCATGTCCTGGCTATTGTAAATAGTGCTGCATTGAACATTGTGGTACATGTCTCGTTTTGAATTATGGTTTTCTCAGGGTATATGCTCAGTAGTGGGATTGCTGGGTCATATGGTAGTTCTATTTTTAGTTTTTTAAGGAACCTCCATACTGTTCTCCATAGTGGCTGCATTGATTTATATTGCCACCAACAGTGTAAGAGGGTTCCCTTTTCTCCACACTCTCTCCAACATTTATTGTTTGTAGATTTTTTTGATGATGGCCATTCTGTCCGATGTGTGGTGATACCTCATTGTAGTGTTGATTTGCATTTCTCTAATGATTAGTGATGTTGAGCATCCTTTCATGTGTTTGTTGGCAATCTGTATATCTTCTTTGGAGAAATGTCTATTTAGGTCTTCTGCCCATTTTTTGGATTGGGTTGTTTGTTTTTTTGATACTGAGCTGTATGAGCTGCTTGTATATTTTGGAGATGAATCCTTTGTCAGTTGC
Organism: Globicephala melas; assembly: GCF_963455315.2. Classification (NCBI taxonomy): domain Eukaryota; kingdom Metazoa; phylum Chordata; class Mammalia; order Artiodactyla; family Delphinidae; genus Globicephala; species Globicephala melas. Next base: position 54,856,658 of record NC_083327.1, on the reverse strand, counting down.
TTCATTTGCAAATATTTTCTCCCCTGAGGGTTGTCTTTTCCTCTGGTTTATGGTTTCCTTTGCTGTGCAAAAGCTTTTAAGTTTCATTAGGTCCCATTTCTTTATTTCTGTTTTTATTTCCCTTTTCTCTAGGAGGTAGGTCAAAAAGGATCTTGCTGTGATTTATGTCATAGAGTGTTCTGCCTATGTTTTCCTTTAAGAGTTTTATAGTGTCTGGCCTTACATTTAGGTCTTTAATCCATTTTGAGTTTATTTTGGTATATGGTGTTAGGGAGTGTTCTAATTTTATTCTTTTACATGTAGCTGTCCAGTTTTCCCAGCACCACTTATTGAAGAGGCTGTCTTTTCTCCATTGTGTTCTCTTGCCTCCTTTATCAAAGATAAGGTGACCATATTTGTGTGGGTTTATCTCTGGGCTTTCTATCCTGTTCCATTAATCTATATTTCTATTTTTTTGCCAGTACCGTACTGTCTTGATTTCTGTAGCTTTGTAGTATAGTCTGAGTCAGGGAGCCAGATTCCTCCCGCTCCGTTTTTCCTAAGCAAGATGGCTTTGGCTATTTGTGGTCTTCTGTGTTTCCATACAAATTGTGAAATTTTTGTTCTAGGTCTGTGAAAAATGCCATTGGTGGTTTGATGGGGATTTCGTTGAATCTGTAGATTGCTTTGGGTAGTATAGTCATTTTCACAATGTTGATTCTTCCAATCCGAGAACATGGTATATCTCTCCATCTGTTTGTATCTTCTTTAATTCCTTTCATCCGTATCTTATAGTTTTCTGTGTACAGGTTTTCTGTCTCCTTAGGTAGGTTTATTCCTAGGTATTGTATTCTTTTTCTTGCAGTGGTAAATGGGAGTGTTTCCTTAATTTCTATTTCAGATTTTTCATCATTAGTGTATAGTAATGCAGGAGATTTCTGTGCATTAATTTTGTATCCTGCTGCTTTACCAAATTCATTGATTAGCTCTAGTAATTTCCTGGTAGCGTTTTTAGGATTCTCTAGATATAGTATCATGTCATCTACAAACAGTGACAATTTTACTTCTGCCTTTCCGATTTAGATTCCCTTTATTTCTTTTTCTACTCTGATTACTGTGGCTAAACTTCCAAAAGTATGTTGAATAACAATGGTGAGAGTGGGCAACCTTGTCTTGTTCCTGATCTTAGAGGAAATGGTTTCAGTTTTTCACCACTGAGAACGATGTTGGCTGTGTGTTTGTCATATATGGCCTTTATTATATTGAGGTAGTTCCCTCTATGCCTACTTTCTGGAGGGTTTTTATCATAAATGGGTGTTGAATTTTGTTGAAAGCTTTTTCTGCATCTATTGAGATGATCACATGGTTTTTCTCCTTCAATTTGTTAATATGGTGTATCACATTGATTGATTTGCATATATTGAAGAATTCTTCCATTCCTGGGATAAACCCCACTTGATCATGTTATATGATCCTTTTAATGTGCTGTTGGATTCTATTTGCTAGTCTTTAGTTGAGGAGTTTTGCATCTATGTTCATCAGTGATATTGGCCTGTAGTTTTCTTGCTTTGTAACGTCTTTGTCTGGTTTTGATATCAGGGTGATGGTAGCCTCGTAGAATGAGTTTGGGAGTGTTCTTCCCTCTGCTATATTTTGGAAGAGTTTCAGAAGGATAGGTGTTATCTCTTCTCTAAATGTTTGACAGAATTTGCCTGTGAAGCCATCTGCTCCTGGGCTTATATTTTTTGGAAGATTTTTAATCACAGTTTCATTTTCAGTGCTTGTGATTAGTTTGTTTATATTGTCTATTTCTTCCTGGTTGAGTCTCAGAAGGTTGTGCTTTTATAAGAATTTGTCCATTTCTTCCAGGTTGTCCATTTTATTGGCATGTAGTTGCTTGTAGTAATCTCTCATGATCCTTTGTATTTCTGCAGTGTCAGTTGTTACTTCTCCTTTTACATTTCTAATTCTGTTGATTTGAGTCTTCTCCCTTTTTTTCTTGATGAGTCTGGCTAATGGCTTATCAATTTTGTTTACCTTCTCAAAGAACCAGCTTTTAGTTTTATTGATCTTTGTTATTGTTTCCTTCATTTCTTTTCATATATTTCTGGTCTGTTATTTATGATTTCTTTCCTTCTGCTAACTTTAGGGGATTTTTTGTTCTTCTTTCTCTAACTGCTTTCGGTGTAAGGTTAGGTTGTTTATTGGAGTTGTTTCTTGAGGTAGGATTGTATTGCTGTGAACTTCCCTTTTAGAACTGTTTTTGCTTAATCCCATAGATTTTGGGTCGTCGTGTTTTCATTGTCATTTTTTTCTAGGTATTTTTGGATTTCCTCTTTGATTTTCTCAGTGATCTCGGTTATTTCATAGCGTATTGTTTAGCCTCCCTGTGTTTGTATATTTTACAGTTTTTTTCTTGTAGTTGATATCTAGTCTCATAGCATTGTGGTCAGAGAAGATACTTGATATGATTTCAATTATCTTAAATTTATCAAGGCTTGATTTGTGACCCAAGATATGATCTATCCTGGAGAATGTTCCATGAGCACTTGAGAAGAAAGTGGATTCTTTTGGTTTTGGATAGAATGTCCTGTAAACATCCATTAAGTCCATCTTGTATAATCTGTCATTTAAAGGTGTGTTTCCTTATTTATTTTCATTTTGGATGATCTGTCCATTGGTGAAAGTGGGGTGTTAAATTCCCCTCCTATTATTTTGTTATTGTCGATTTCCCCCTTTATGGCTGTTAGCATTTGCCTTATGTATTGAGGTGCTCCTGTGTTGGTTGCATAAATATTTACAGTTGTTATATCTTCTTCTTGGATTGATGCCTTGATCATTATGTAGTGTCCTTCTTTGTCTCTTGTAATAGTCTTTATTTTAAAGTCTATTTTATCTGATATGAGAGTTGCTCTTCCAGCTTTCTTTTGATATCCATTTGCATGGAATATCTTTTTCCATCCCCTCACTTTCAGTCTGTATGTGTCCCTAGGTCTGAGTTGTGTCTCTTATTGACAGCATATATACGGGTCTTGTTTTTCTATCCATTCAGCCAGTCTATGTCTTTTGGATGGATCGTTTAATCCACTTACATTTAAGGTAATTATCAATATGTATGTTCCTCTTACCATTTTCTTAATTGTTTTGGGTTTGTTTTTGTAGGTCTTTTCCTTCTTTTGTTTCCTGCCTAGAGAAGTTCCTTTAGCATTTGTTGTAGAGCTGGTTTGGTGGTGCTGAATTCTCTTAGCTTTTGCTTATCTGTAAAAGTTAATTTCTCTGTTGAATCTGAATGATATCCTTGCTGGGTAGAGTAATCTTGGTTGTAGGGTATTCCCTTTCATCACTTTAAATATGTCCTGCCACTCCCTTCTGGCTTGCAGAGTTCCTGCTGAAAGATCACCTGTTAACCTTATGGGATTCCCTTGTATGTTATTTGTTGCATTGCTTTTCTCTTGCTGCTTTTTAATATTTTTTCTTTGTATTTAAGTTTTGATAGTTTGATTCATATTTGTCTTGGCGTGTTTCTCCTTGCATTTATCTTGTATGGGATTCTCTGCTCTTCCTGGACTTGATGGACTATTTCCTTTCCAATGTTGGGGAAGTTTTCAACTATAATCTCTTCAAATATTTTCTCAGACCCTTTCTTTTTCTCTTCTTCTTCTGGGACGCCTATAATTCAAATGTTGGTTTGTTTAATGTTGTCCCAGAGGTCTCTGAGACTGTCCTCAATTCTTTCCATTCTTTTTTCTTTATTCTGCTCTGTGGTAGTTATCTCCACTCTTTTATCTTCCAGTTCATTTATCCGTTCTTCTGCCTTAGTTATTCTGCTATTGATTCCTTCTAGAGAATTTTTAATTTCATTTATTGTGTTGTTCATTATTGTTCGCTGTTTAGTTCTTATAGGTTAAATGTTTCTTATATTTTCTCCATTCTATTTCCAAGATTTTGGATCTTTAGTATCATTACTCTGCATTCTTTTTCAGGTAGACTGCCTATTTTCTTCTTCATTTGTTTGGTCTGGTGGAGTTTTACCTTGCTCCTTCATCTGCTGCATATTTCTCTGTCTTCTCATTCTGTTTAACTTACTGTGTTTGGGGGTCTACTATTCGCAGGCTGCAGGTTTGTAGTTCCCGTTGTTTTTGGTGTCTGCCCCCAGTGGGTGAGGTTGGTTCAGTGGCTTGTGTAGGCTTCCTGGTGGAGGTGACTTGTGCCTGTGTTCTGGTGGGTGCGGCTGGATCTTGTCTTTCTGGTGGGCAGGGCCACATCTGATTGTGTGTTTTGGGATGTCTTTGAATTTAGTACAATTTTAGGCAGCGTCTCTGCTAATGGGCAGGGTTGTGTTCCTGTCTTGCTAGTTGTTTGGCTGGGGCATCCAGCACTGGAGCTTGCTCTCCGTTGCATGGAGCTGGGTCTTAGCATTGAGATGGAGATCTCTGGGAGAGTGCTCTCTGATTGATATTATGTGGGGCAGGGAGGTTTCTGGTGGCCAAGTGTCCTGAACTGGTCTCTCCCACCTCAGAGGCTGAGACCTGACACCAGCCCGGAACACCACAACCCTGTCAGCCACATGGCTCAGAAGAAAAGGCAGAAAAAAAGAAAGAAAAAATAATAATAAATTTTTTAAACATTATTAAAATAAAAGAAATTAAATAATAATTTTAAAAAAGGAGAGCAACCAAACCAGTAAACAAATCCACCCATGATAACAAGTGCTGAAAGCTATACTAAAATAAACATGAATATCAGAAACAAATCAGTAGCAGACAGCAAACCCAAGTTTATAGTTGCCCCCAAAGTCCACCGTCTCGATTTTGGGATGATTCGTTGTCTATTCAGGTAATCCACAGATGCAGGGCACATCAAGTTGACTGTGGGGATTTAATCTGCTGCTCCTGAGGCTGCTGGGAGAGATTTCCCTTTGTCTTCTTTGTTCGCACAGCTCCTGGGGTTCAGCTTTGGCTTTAGCCCCACCTCTGCGTCTAGGTCGCCCTCAGGCATCTGTTCCCACCCAGACAGGATGGGTCTTGCTTATTCAGGCTGGGGGGAAGAGAGGGGTATGGTAGTCGTAATTGGAATGTGAGGCTAGCCTGTGGTGGCAGAGGCCAGCATGATGTTGAAAAAGCCTGAGGCGCTCCGTGTGTTCTCATGGGGAAGTTGTCCCTGGATCATGGGACCCTGGCATTGGCGGGCTGCACAGGCTCCGGTGGCGGGGGAGGGGGGGCGGATAGTGACCTGTGCTTGCACACAGGATTCCTGGCGGCTGCAAAAGCAGCATTAGCGTTCCAGGCCCGTCTCCAGGGTACGCGCTGATAGCCTCAGCTCACACCTGTCTGTGGAGCTTGTTTAGGCGGTGCTCTCCCTTCTGTGGGCAGACAGGGAAGGAATCCTCTCTCCTCGCACATCCCGAAACAATGGTCTCTTTCCTCTTAGGCAGGTCCAGAGTTTTTCCCGGACTCCCTTCTGGCTAGCTGTGGCGCACTAGCCCCCTTCAGGCTGTGTTCACACAGCCAACCCCAGTCCTCTCCCTGGGATCCGACCTCGGAAGCCCGAGCCTCAGCTCCCAGCCCCCACCTGCCCCAGGAGGTGAGCAGACAAGCCTCTCCTCTCAGGAGTGCTGGTCGGCACCGATCCTCTGTGTGGGAATCTCTCCACTTTGCCCTCTGCCCCCCTGTTGCTGCGCTCTCCTCCGTGGCTCCGAAGCTTCCCCCCCTGCCACTCCCTGTCTCTGCCAGTGAAGGGGCTTCCTAGTGTGTGAGAACTTTTCCTCCTTCACAGCTCCCTCCCAGAGGTGAAGGTCCCATCCCTATTGTTTTGTCTCTGTTTTTTCTTTTTTCTTTTGCCCTACCCAGGTACGTGGGGATTTTCTTGCCTTTTGGGAAGTCTGAGGTCTTCTGCCAGTGTCCAGTAGTTGTTCTGTAGGGGTTGTTCCACATGTAGATGTATTTTTGATGTATTTGTGGGGAGGAAGGTGATCTCCACTTCTTACTCCTCTGCCATCTTGTAAGTTCCCCCATGAAGCTTGCCTTTTTTAACTTAAAATGTCTTGGGCATATTTTCAATTTAGAAAATACACATATTCCATTGTGTGAATGTATGTTTAATCCTTCCCCTATTGATGGACATTTAGGATGTTCAAAAGTGTTACTATTACATACAATAGTGAATTAAACGTTGTTGCCTAAGATGTTTATATTTTCTGTTATAGGACAAATTCCTAAAAGTGATATTTCTAAGTCATATATATATGTTAAAATATTACAAATTACAGTCAAAAAAATTATATAAATTTACATTTCAAACAGTATATTAGAATGCTGGTTTCTCCATACCCTTATCACTACTAACTGATACCAGTCTTTTAGGATTTTGCTTATCTAATGGGTTTCATTGTTAAATGATCCACATAATGATACCACTGATTGTTGCTTTAAAACCATCTGATAAAGAATGAAGGGGTGATCACAGGAACACAGTTAACTATTTATGTGGTGAATTTTGTTTCAAGTTGATGAATGAAAAAAATTAACAAACATTCCTAAGTCTTTTACTGAAGTCTGCTGCTTTGAGAAAAACCTGGAAGGACTTCAGTTTGCTTTGAAATATCTTCAGGTGCATAGCGGTCTTGTTACATTTCGTGAGCTACAATAGATTATAAACCATCTTGGTTTATGATACGCGTTTATTAATCACTGACCGTCTGCTTTCAGAATTCTTCAGACATTCTCACATTGAGTGGGGCAGTATTCATAGAAGTTGTGAAAAGTGTCCTTTTTCTTTATTCTTTAAAAGCAAACAAAATGTGTCAAAAAATAATCAAAGTGGAGGAAATCATGAGTAGCCACAGGAATAAGTTGGGATTCATTTGGTAAGCTGGTTGGCAGAGGCAAATGTGGAGAGTATTTTTAAATTCACTGCTAAGAAAAATTTTTAATCCAGTTTAAAGTAGCTATTTGAAAAAGTCACACAATACTTTGCAGAGGGACAACAAGACAAATGTCACAACAATCATAAAAAAATACATAAAGTACATTAGTAGTTTAAATTTCTCCTGGAAAAAAAAAGTGGTTACATCTCTTTTAAGATATATATCCAAGCTGAAAAAAAGTTAGAAAAATATGCACATCACCAGCTAAGTTCAGTTTGAATTGTGTTTACCAGATGTTTTGATAGAAATCTTTTTCAGTGTTCAATATATGATGTCTGTGAAACATTGCTGTAAAACTTCTAAGCTGTATATCCTGTTTGTTGATAAAGAACATACATTTTGGGGAATTGGTGTTAAAACCACATGGAAATTTATTGTAAAGCAAAAATTACAGTTTTACTCTCAATATAATAATTGTTTTAAAATTCTTAAAAAACAAAGGGAAATTTCACCATGATATATGCAGTCATCTAAAGTAATATATTGCAGAGAAAATATAAGAATATTTCACACTGCTAAACTGTGGATTACTTCTTTTTCAGAGGAATTCAGTTTTAGACCTACCCAGATAACCTGTGATGTGCTCATCTCCCTAATATCTTGTCATGATCACAAGATATTTATTTACTGAAATGATGCTAAAAATGATTTTTGCAGTTGCCTAAAACATGACTTCCTTCTCTCTATTTTTCTGTATCGAAATAAAGACATCATTGAAATAAATATGTAGTAAAATCCTAATTATGCTAGACTTACATGTGTTAGTGTCATATGAATAATAAAATCTAAATTTGATTTTCTAAATATTTTAAATAAGCATCTTAAGCCTTGATAGGCCAAGGTCCAGGAGACTCTGAGAAGTCTGGGGCCTCAGGTAAAGAACTCTCTCGGAAGACTGACTTGCCCCGCATTTTCTTCATGCTTTTATTTGGATTCATTCACAGGAACAGTTGCTCATCATGCAATGGGTATCGGGAAATGACCTAAATTAACTTTTCTGCAGGAAGTAGAAGGACCTCAGGATAGGAGACTCCAGTTTCAAATTTCCCCTGAGATGTAAATTAATTCAGTCTTTATCTGGGATGACTTAAACGACTTAGTATATAATGTCTCTTGTTTCTCCCAAAGAGGATCTATGGGCATCAGAGACCCAGGTCTAGTGATCAGATACACAGGAGTGCTTACTGAGAGGAGGCAGAAAAATCTGATCGGCTCAAAATAAAAGGGTGGGGGCGGGTGGCACTGTGAATAAGACTCACAACTAAAAGACTGAGTTAGGAGGAAGACTGAAAGAAATCAGGTCATTAATTAAAAAAAAAAAAAGGGATTATCAGTAGTCCTTTTCAAGGAAGCATTATAATTTTGTGAGGTACCTATTTTTTTTTGGCCATTTTGTTAATTCTTTATTTCCTATATTTATTTCAATATGTTATTAAGAACATGTCATGCTGTGTATTAAGTATAAACAGTCTCAGGAGAACAAAGATGAATGAGATATGTTTATTGATCTGTAGGCACTGACACCCTACTTTTCTACATTCTTTTTCATGCCATTTTCCATTGATGAAGGTTATTTATCTTCTCTTTTGTTTATGGCTTGTAACTATCATTTCCCCTCTTAAATATTTTTTTGGTAATAATTTCTTACCTATAAAGGTAGTGTTATTTATACAACTATGTTACTAGCAGCCAACTTAGAGTTTGGTTATCTGAAAAACTATTTGTCTCCAAAGATCTCCTGAATGGAACTGCTCCCAGGACCATGATGTGGCCACCACAGAATATAAGATTTTGTAAAACTCAGTGGTTTGTTGAACTCATTCTCCCTCGGCCCTTGGATTCCCTGTGCCTTAATTGCCTGGACCTCTTTTTGTTCATATTTTGAGGAATTTTTATGGAACAGAGGTTCCCAAACCATACTAGTCCTCAAAATAACAACTATTTGGTAAGACCTTCTTTACTGTCATGAAACAAAATCCATTCAGTGTACGAACATACATAATTTTTAAAAGTAATCAATAAAGTTTCCCAACACTAATATATAAAAGAGCTAAAGGAAATAACTTAAGACAGTGTGTACTTCATTACCTAAATGATTGGACACAACCACACAAAAAACATATGGAATACTCTGACGTTTGCTGCTATTCTTAGAATCACAGACTGCAACATGTATTAATGCAGACTGCTCTGCCGTCCCACAACTAAATATTATAGAGCCTCAACTGTAACCATTGGGAGACCTAAATGTCCCTACACATTTTCTAGATGCTTCCAGAAGCCACTGGTTGCCCTACTGAGAACCACTGTTATAGAACTTAACCTGCCATACCAGTGCATATTTTTGGCATTTGTCTCTATTTGGTTGCTCCAAGGAATGCTTTGCTGTGGAACCTCTGTGAGCACAGAATCACAGAATATCTTCTTTTTCGAGTTCCCAAAATAGAACCCAGACATGCCACACTTGGACATGATACATTTTAGTGAGCGTATCTTCAAGTGGTAGATTATAAATTGAAAATCTGAATTTCCTTGTATGTATCATTACCATGTTGCCATCATGTGTCCAGATGTATTGGCAGAAACCACTCCCTGAAGGATTTGGTAATGTTTCATGAAAAGATAATTAATATAATTGTTTTTAATAAGTAATGTCCTTTGAGTGGGAAGACAGCATTTTAAGCAGCAAAAAAAAAAAAAAAAAGAGAACTCCCTTAATTTTTTTTTAACCAGCACAAACAACATTAAATAAGTAGTTTCAAAATCATGTGTACTTCACTCTCCTCCTTCTTGCTTCTATTTCTTTGTCACACAGTTCACATAGCCACAAAACACGACATTCCTTCACATATGTGCTTCTCTACCAATTTTTCACTTTATACCACTTTGATTTAAACGTTTCATTCAAATCAATCCACAAATATTAAGGAATTATATACTTTACATATCTCCAGTTCATGTTTCAGCATCACATCTTGTCCATCTACTGCTGATTTCCCAATCCTTTTTCTTCAGATTAAAAACAAAACAAGGGCTTTCCTGGTGGCGCAGTGGTTTAGAGTCCGCCTGCCAATGCAGGGGACATGGGTTCATGCCCCAGTCTGGGAAAATCCCACATGCCGCGGAGCAGCTAGGCCCGTGAGCCATGGCCACTGAGGCTGCGTGTCTGGAGCCTGTGTTCTGCAACGGGAGAGGCCACAACAGTGAGAGGCCCGCGTACCGCAAAAAAAATAGCATCTGACACAACTACTCTGCTCTCCAAAGAGGAATTGTAAAGTATAAAACTTTAACAGTTTTAAATGCTAAAACTGTTAACATTTTAAAATTTTAAAAACTTTTTTGAAGGCCTGTTTTAAAATCTATGGAGACTATAGGTTTCACAAAACCCAGATCCCTTGTCTTCTTTGGTATCAGTCTCTACATCACTTCATTTACTTTACAGTACCCCGGATATTTACTATTTTTGTACTAGCTACATGAATGAATGAATGAGTGAATGATTAAAATGTGTTTGTTAAACATGCAAATATAAAATATAAAAAAGTAAATATATTTCTTCAGTGAGGATTTCAGTGATTCTTTTCCTTTACCAAAGGGTAGCTTGTACGAAACACTTTGGTTGAAACGCTGCTGATCACAAAAAGGCCATCAACTTGAATGTGTATTATAGCTTTTCAATCACGTTGTTGGATTATTTCCTGAAAACCTATAAAGAAGTTGATTGGGCTGCCTTAGTTGCCTTTCTCTGTAGTGAGACACATTTAGACTAATGGCTTTAACTGTGCACATAGTTCTTTTTGGTTTTTATTTTATTCTTTTAATGCACTGCCCTTCGTATTAAAAAATAATGTGGCTAACACAATTTTGAAGGTGGTTTAGTTACCATGTGTACATTTTGACCAGGGCATAGCTTGTACTGGAGAACCCATCTGGATTCAAGAAACTGGTCATATGTGTAAAGGAGTGTTTCTTTTTATGTAAAGACGTGTGATACCTGAGGGGTTCAAATTCTCATTGGCATTCATAGGACCCTAATTAGATCCAATGTTGTGTACAATACTATTACTGACTTGTGAAACTGACATTTAATCACCAATGTTACCTTATAATACAAAATCTTTCATTAAATATAAAACCATCATTTCATTTAATTTCTAAACCTGTGTCAGTAAAATAAAACAAAAAATTATCTTAATGCAGTAATAGCAGACATATGCTGTTCTATTCTAAAATCCTCAGAAATCTGGCAAGGTGGAAATTGTGAACATAGCTATGATCTCATGAAGTTCGAATATAGTCCTAAACGTTTTGGAAAGAGATTTGCGAGCTGGATTTTCATGCTCTAAATCTGACTTCAACAACTGCTACTTTCTACCACAGTTTAGCCAGTATACCCCAGTATCTCCAGACATTTCTCAGCAAAATCCACTTTCAGACTAAGAGCATAGCTATGGCATCTGTGTCAGGTTCTAAGTGCTCCCCTTATGTACCAAAGTCTGTAGTTCTTTTCTTAGTTACTAAGCAGGGAATACAAACAACTGGAAACGATTTAGAAGTACTGAAAATGTGTTCAGTCTTTTCCTATCTTCTTCACATCTCTTACTTTCTCCACTTCCCAAAAGCCCCATATTGTCTTCACCCACATTCCCATCAGTTTCAGACATAAAAACTGAGCTGCTTTCTTTCTGGAAAGATCACATAGCTTAGAACTAGTTTAAGGTACACTTCTGTACCTTAAACTAGGTACACTTTAAAAGGTACACTTTTAAAGAATGATCAAAATCAATCTTTAAAAAAATATTTATTGGGCTTCCCTGGTGGTGCAGTGGTTGGGAGTCCGCCTGCCGATGCGGGGGACATGGGTTTGTGCCCTGGTCTGGGAAGCTCCCACATGCCGCAGAGCGGCTGGGCCCGTGAGCCATGGCTGCTGGGCCTGCGTGTCCGGAGCCTGTGCTCCGCAATGGGAGGAGCCACAACAGTGAGAGGCCCGTGTACTGCAAAAAAAAAAAAAAATATATATATATATATATATATTATCCAAGGGAATAAGATCTGGTGCCAGGTGCTGGCAATCCTGTCGTGACTGTGTTTTTGCGTTTCACCTGGTGAACCTCACTGCCGCCGATTTTCCTTCAGCAGCCAGACCTACATCTGTGCCAGATGCTACTGACTCCTTTCTTCATGGGACTGATTTAAAATATAAAACACTGTAGAAGCTACATAACCTTTCAACCCTTGGAAACCAGAATTACTGCATCTGTTCATCCTCTTAGAGAGCTGTATGTTTTCACCCTGATAGTTTGACTGTTCATATTTGATGCTTGGCTTTTTAACCTAATTATCAGTTTATAGGCAAGTAAGACATTATAAATAATGACCTTTATATTTGGTTGAAAATTTCCTGGATTATAATCAGAGTTTAGAATTACTCTCCTAGAAGTGTGACTTGATGAAGCTATTGGAGCGGTGGCCTTCACAAACCTTTAACAAAATAGGGAAAGTCCTGTTACTGATCTTCATTAGGTGACTAGCTGAGCTTGTGGGAATCAGCATGACGCATCGCACAGAGCCAGAGGCCAGAAGGAGGAAAACCACAAGGAGGCTGGGAAACTGCACAGAACCCAGAAGCATGGGTGGGGTGGGGCAGGAACCAACCAGTACTGACTTGAAGGGAAGACTGAGTTGGGAGGCAGAGCTTACATGCTGGAGGTGAGAGGCAGCAGCTGAGGAAGCCGCCAAAGTCTGCCTTCTGTAGAAGCTGGAAGTTAGGAACAGGTCAGAGGTCAAAATCAGACAGGATTTTGAGATCAGAGCAGGCACAACAAACAAGAAACGCTTGAACTGTTCAAATAAAGCCCGCCTTCACAGGAAGTGCCTGATCTTGTGACTGCTACTAGACTGCCACCAGCTGGAAGCTGAGACAAGTACAGCTTGGTAGCTTGTCGCACCTGGAGGGCCTTGACCTTGGGGGAGGGTACAGCAAAAGACAGGGCCTGTGCTCCAGGACACTGATTCAGACAGGCCACTGGACCAACTGGTCAGGTGCTTTTCTTATAGGGAAAGAAAGTAGGGGGTGATTCATCTCTTAGTCACTTTAAATTTTAGTGTTTCTTAAGCTGTCTTACCTTAGTTCAAAATCTACAAATTGAAAGACAAAGGAAAAGACAAGGAAAGATGAGAAAAGAAGACTGGGCTCAATTTGATTGCAGAAACAGTTGGAGGAATGGATTATTGGGGAACAGAAGCATAGGTGATTTTTAAAACTGGAATTTGAAGTTTTGAGTACTTGCCTTTTTCTAATGATCTGTCTGCTCCCTGCAAAACCCCACAATAAAGCTGATTATCACAGTCTAGTCTTACATAGAACATACAGAAGTTTTATACCGACACTGAAATTACTGCATCAGTTTTTTTCTGAGAATGACTCAGGAGAGTTCCATTTCACATCTCTCCTCTTCTGAGTTTCCAGCATTTATCCTGCAGCATTTACATAGTCACACAACTTGTACTGTGATTTTGTGCATTTTATTTCCAGACAAGGTGCAAAGTTTCAGAAGACAGGAACTATACCTTTAGCTGTGATGTGAAAGAAAATGTACCAGGCTTTGGAGTCAGATAATCTGGGTTCTACGAATCAAGTTGTGTGGCCTTAGCCAACTCACCAGTCAACAGTGTTACCTAAACTGTACCTCCAGTTAGATGAGTGGTTTTCGAGGATGTGGGGCAAGGTGAAGTCAGAGCATTCAACGCTTAAGTTCCTTATCTCTGCTTCAGCTACTGTGTCTGCCCTCTCATTTATTTCTTTTCTTGGGCTTCTACATAGGATTTTTAAATTTTTAAAAAGTTTCCTTGCTATTAAAAGTTTTGTTGATATGGTGATGTCTAACATCACTTCCAAACGTGGAGTTTCATTTTATTTTAATTTATCTGCCAGACATACCTTTAGTGTCTTTCTTTGGACCTAGTAAGTGTCTAGTAAATATTTGTTAGGGGAGAAAAATGAATGCTGTGACTCAGTCATGCAATGTTCAGATGTTCATAACAATTTCCATGTGAAAAGTTTTGTGTAGCCTGTGGCGAACGACATTTTTGACTTTTGAGGAGAACTCCTTTCATGTCAGCTTGAAATTTTTCTTGAACTTGATCTCTGACTTAGGGAACTAAGAAGGAAACCTGATGTGCACGTGCTTTGTGCAGAGAATGAGCTGCTTTTAAGAGAATAATCCAGCCGCTATCTGATCAACCATGTAGGATTGATTCTGTGGAAATGAAGAAACCTTCCTTTTTCAGTTTGAGTCACACATATGAAGGATTTGATAAGATTAAAATAATCCAAGGAAGCAATTTCAAGACACACAGCTAGAAACAGGAGCTAAGAAACATCCATGTCTCACATGACACAGTCACCTAATGGAAGAATCAGGTTTTAAGGACCTTCTACAGGTAATGTCAGGATATACAGATAAATATGAACAGCTCTGGCTGAGCTAGAAACACTGCTGGCTAAGTTAGAAATCCTATGATGTGTATCTTTCAAAATGTCTCTTGCTGCTTTATATTCTTCTTTTAAATAGCTGGTTATGCTGTCACTTGAAGGTTGTACTTCTGTATGATTCTTGTCGCTTTGGGCGCTCTGTCTTTTACCAAGCCTGTGGACCCATTCCCGAGTTTCTGTGAGTGTTAGTTGCCAGTGGCTCACAACTCCCCTCTGCTCTTCAGAATCATTTCTGGTTTAAAAGCATTCACATTTCCCAGGGCTTTATGTGCTCACCTTCCAACTCTGTCAGCTTACAGCCAATAACTAACTGACATGAAGGTATAAAAGCCAGCTCCCTCATTTCAAGGTGAGGTCGGCTCTGGGGCAGTTCATGCTCCTGAGCTTCCCCTTGGGATCAGTCTGAAGTTAGACCCCAGCTGAGACCACAGTCTTATCTGTCTTATCCTGCTTCCCTCTCTCCTTTTCTCCTGCGAGCACTCCCTTCAATCATGTGCATCCGAATCCTTCTCTCAGGCTCTGCTTCTAGGGAACCTAACCCAAAGCAGTGATGCATTGAAGAGCATTGATCCTGTCATCTTCTCTCTTCCATCCTCAGTCTCCAGCATATCTGGAACACCATGCTCACAAGTATTTTGAAGAGTGGGCAAAGTAAGACATTTGACCTTCCATTGGCCAAGTCCTCACTGTGAAATATGGATCATTGAAGTCACAAGCAGTCTAGCACAATTTTAACCTTACTTTGAATCTGAATTCTTAGCTCACTAAAAGAATTAGGAAGTTGGAAGAATTGGGGAGCAGAATTATGACCATGTCAAAGTGGAATGAATTTACCATCTTAACCTGCCATCAGAAACTGTCAAAACATCATATCAAATACAAAAGGTCCCCACTGATGGAAGTGTACAAAAATACTCAATTAACATAATTATGTTGCACACCTACCCTCTGCCACATTGAAAAAAATAAGATGTGGCTCATGCTTTCAAGGAATTGTGAATAGTGAGAGAGCCTGACAGACGAGCTAATAATTGTGATAGAATGTGCCAAGACAGAAAAAAGAATGCTGTACAAAATGACACTTGCGATCAGCTGGTGGAAAGACCGGAAACCTTATCTAGAATAGGGACCAGCAAAGTTAATGGAATGTTCAGGAAAAGCTATGTAGAGAAATTAGGCTAAAAGGTATGTTGATGCAGGGTTATAGGAGGACTGTAAGACTCAGGATTAAACTTAATTTTGAGAGCAGGAGCCAGCTATCAATAGTTCTTTAGGGTTTCATTTTCTCCTCTGCTTTAAAAAATTATTAAAACAATTTTATAACATGAAATGTTTTGAAACTATATCCTTACAGAATTATTATTATTTTTGCTTGTTTCCTTCCTCTTATCAAATGCTTACATAAATATTTTCCATAATTGTAGTAATTGTAATTTCTTATTATTTGTACTTACTGTTGTATCATGAGCTTGTCCCACATTATATGTTTTCATTTTAGGTGGCTAAATACTGTTATTTAATTTACATTCTCATTTTCATTTTCTCTGAAAGTTTTGTAAGATATTAAACAGGCCAATAGTAGGAAAACCACACATGAATGCTGGAGATAGATAGAGTTGAGTGGGACTTGGAATCAGAAACTTCAATAAGGGAAGCACTGCCAGGTAGACCAGGGAAGAGGTGATACCAGCCTCTGTGTCTTCATCCTCATCTGTAAAGGAAGACACAAATACCTCCTACCAGCCTTATAGGTGCTTGTGAAAGTTGATTGAAATAATATATCAAAAGAACTTGGCATTTAAGAAGCTCTTAAGTAATCATTCATTCAACAGAGGAAGTTGTGAAAAAAATTTTTCGAAGGTCACTTTGGCTTTTAGGCGCACAATTTCCTGAAAGATTCATTGAACTCTTTGAAGGCAGGCGCTGTCTTAACTCATTTTCATGTGCTAACTATACCATTTGACTTACATTTTTGCCCAACGTACATATTTATTCAATGAATGAACTAATGAACAGCCAGACAATAATCACCTATTTGCTACAGGGACAAACAATTCTGTCTATTGGGAATCATGCTAGTAGAGTCTGCTTCTAAGAAAAATGATGTGTGCGCTGTTCCAAGATACAATGAATAAGTGAAAATACTTTAGTCTTCACATGGTGATGTTAGGTATTTTCTTCTCTTGCTAGTGAAAGTGTGTGTTAGCTGTGTACATTAATGGGGCCAGACTAGTGATTGTTGTAAATTATGAGACAAGTGGTGAGGTCCCTCAAGAATCCAGACTTCTCTGGGCACTGTGAAATATAAGTCAAGTCTGGAAAAGAAGTGAATTGTCTTTTTCCTTTGTGGCACTGAACTCAGTTATAATTTTTTGTTTAATATCTGTCTCCCCTTCTGGACTGTAGGCTCCATGAGAGCAGGGCTTGGGTCACCCTTGAGTCTGCCCTCAGCTGCTTTCACAGCAGGTGCTCAAAAATATTAAATGAATTAACAAATACAAACTGAATGAATGAAATGGGGAGATGGTTAGAATGTTGGGTAAGCCACAATTTCAGTGTGAAGATGTGTTCTGTTTATTGCAAGGGGAATGGAAATAATATAAAATGATTAATAACTTCCTCATCTACCACTGAATCCCTGTTCCATTTTAAAAATAATTTGAAAAAGGTTTGCATGAGACACTATGCAAAAAAATGCTAGTAATATTTTGCAAAATTATGTAATCTTGCATGCCAGTAATTTTTTACTCCATAATTTTGATACTTATATCTATATATTAAGTTCCTGCTATGTGCAAAGCACTTCCAGATGTATATTCAATAATCTAAATATGTATTCAGTGATCTTCAAAACAAACCTAAAGAGCAGGATTTATCCCATTTTAAAGTTGAGAAAATTGGGTCTCAACAAAGCAGAGTAACTTGCCCAGAGTACACAGCAATTGTTCCTGCTGCCCTTTTGGTCTGTAAAACGGTGTCATACCTGGTTCTTTGGCTATTCTAATAACAGTAAAACAAACCTGTAAACTCCTTCTAAGATATTTACAGAGAGATCTCATAAAAATACAAGCTAGACATAATATGATTTTCATCATTATAATACAAAACCACATATGTAGATAAAATTTTCATGGACCATAAACTTTTGCAGAACTGTTGATATACTGTCAACTGCTTTATCAAATTTGTCCCCAAAATGCTCCTTGTCAACTTCTAGTTGCTATCTATTAATGGATTATAGGCTTTAGATGTATCATACTTAGTAACTCATTTATTCCATGCATGAGGTTTAAAATAATATATATATATATTTTTCACTTTACAAAGAACTTAAGTCTTTTGTGCAATTTGAAAATGTCCAAATAAACATGTTCCTTGCCCTCTAGTTCTCATACTGAAAAATCACAATTAAAAATAACCTGTTGGGTAAATACTTCCCCTGTCTATCTAAACTTAGAATAGGACTAAACCAAGACTTTTGCTTTCCTTGGCTTCTTCCATAATAACCTACTATCATGGTTTGTTGGGGGTTTTTTTCCATCCACAATTTCTTAGCATGTTTTACCAGCTTTTACTCCTTTTTTGGTGTTTCTTGGGGCTTGGATAGGGGCCCTCTTCTCCTCTCACTTGGATTTGCTGTACAAGACTTTACCATAGCTGCAGTCATGTTCTGTTTTAGGATGACTTTCAAACGTGTATCTCTTAGATATCTCTTCCGAGTTACAGCCCTGTAGCTGTAATATCTCTTTCTCACTGGCACATAGACTCAAGAAGTTCAAAACTAATCTGATCTTTCCCCCCCTACAACTTGCCCCTATTCCAGTGTTCTTTATCTCAGTTTATATCACTACCATCCACTGAGTAGTTCAAATACTTGGGAATTATGGTTGACTCTTTTCTCTTCCTAACGTCCCCTATCCAACCAATCATCAAACATTATTAATCCACTACCTACATTTCTTAAATCTGTCTGTTTTTCTTCCCCATGGCCACTGCTACTAATTCAGTCAAAGCCACTTTCATGTCTTGTGTGCACCGCTGTAGTATCACCATAGCTGGTCCTTCCGGTCTGCCATTGCCTTCTTCCTACTGCCTCTTCATATTCTAACCAGAAAGAACATTTAAAAATGAAAATCTGTTTATGGCACTTGTTTAAAATACTCGTTGTGGTTTCCAAATGCTCTTAAAATAAAGCTTATAATCTTTAGTGTGGGGGCTTCCCTGGTGGCGCAGTGGTTGAGAGTCCGCCTGCCAATGCAGGGGACGCGGGTTTGTGCCCCGGTCCGGGAAGATCCCACATGCCGCGGAGCGGCTGGGCCCGTGAGCCATGGCCGCTGAGCCTGCGCGTCCGGAGCCTGTGCTCCGCAATGGGAGAGGCCACAACAGTGAGAGGCCCGCCTACCGCAAAAAAAAAAACTCTTTAGTGTGCCTACAAAGCCCTGCATTATCTGGTTGTAACCTAGCTCTCAAGTGTAGCCTTTTGTCAGTTCCCACTAGTTAGCCACACTAAGCTGTCTAATTGCTTGTTGCAAGAAGGCCTTTGAACCTGTCTGAAATGCTTACCCACCCTGCTACCTTTGTTTTTAACCCCTACTCAGGGCTTGGATCTGGGCCCTCTTCCTTGTACTCTTGCTACAAGATTTTAGTATGGCTGCAGTCACTATACTACAGTACACTAATATTCTATAGTAGGATGCTCGCAAACCTGTTTCTCTCATCTCTGACCTCTCTGCATAGTTACAGCCCTAGGACTGCAGTATCTATTCATTCAACATCTTTGTCTCACTGGCACACACCCTTGAGGCCTCAGTATAATTATCCTTTTCTTATTCCCCAAACTAGATTAGAATCTTCTCATAATACCCTATCTTTTATGTCAGAAGATTTATCACGATTAGCTGTATACTGTCTCTTTTCCCCTTTAAGCTAAAAAGATAGGTTCTAACTCTTACGGGCTGATACATCCCCAGCATCTATCCAGCACCTGGCATGTAAAAGTATTCAAGTATTTGTTGAACAAATAAAGACTCTATACTTCTTGGCTTGGATAAAATAAATTTGTCTATGATCTCCTATATTTTGAAATTTTAAAAGTGATGTACTATTTGATAGTATTATTTGAATGTACACTTTGAAAGAGGTTTTTTTCCCCAGAGAAATTATATCATTTGAAAGACTAAAGCATATGCTATAATGTACTCCTTTAACAGTTATTTCTCTTCTTTGAAACAATAATTTTTATTCTGGGTAGCTATTTAAAATAACCAATTTCAAATATAAATCTTGCCCCTCTTTAGTCATTCAAATTCTTAAGAAATGTATATTATGTGCCTTATAGTAACTATCCTTTTTACTAAGAAAAGATCATCTTTCTCCTTTATAATTTGACTGGGGAAGCAAAGTCATATAGTCAGAACTACTTTGCCCAAAGTAGAGAACAAGCTTAATTAATTGAACAGTTATTGAACCTCAGCCATATGAAAGTCTCTTTAGCAACATATGGATGGATAGGGATGGGGATCAGGTCAAAGAACATCCATCCTGAGTAAGACAGTCCTTGCCTTTAAGGAGCTCACAGTGTAATGGGGGAAATATATGTATATTTAATGAAGTATGAAACAAGGAATAATCCAGACCTTTTTTTTAAAAGACTGTGAGATTCTAATTTTAAAAAGATTTTTTTCAAAAAAAGATCATGAGATTTTCATATATGAAGTGGTAATTTGTTACCAGAGCAAGTGGTGGAAGCGTCATGGAAAAGATGGATTTGAGATAGACATTGAAGGGACAAAGGAGATTGGACTTGCAACAAAGGAATAGAGCAGGACCGCAGCTGGAGATGCAAAGAGTTTGGAACATGTGATGAAGCAAGAGGAATTAGGGTATATACTCCTTTCATTATATTAAGGGCTTTGTGAAAATAAGCTTGATGTATATGAATGATTCTCATACCTTTTCCAAATATAGCCCTTCAGCTCTTGAGAAACAGCTATTATGACTGCATTGTGTTATCTTACCTGATTTAAAGGAAGGACCATTTTGGTACATGTACACATAGAATAATAAAGTTTTGAAGCACATCACAGGCCCTTCTCTAGCTACTGTGTGTATGAGTATGTGCAGAATGCGGAGAGGTTCTGTTAGCAATAAAAACAAATAACTAAACAGTGGGAATGAAGAGAAGCAGACCTGTGACAAGCACTGTCAAAGGTGGCAAATTGTCAACTTTGTCTTCTCTGTTCCCTGCCACTCAGCACCATCACTTTGATTTCTTTCCTTTGGGATTCTTTTGATTACCTACCACGTTTATCTGGAAAAATATTCTTTAAAACACATTAGAAACCATACAGATTTTAATAGGCTGAATAATGGCCACCTAAAACTATCAGGTGCTGATCTCTGGAACCTATAAATGTGACCTCATAAGGGAAAAGAATATCTGAAGATATAATTAAGGATCTTGACAAGAGGATTATCCTGTATTAACTGGATGGGCCCTAATCCAATCATGTGTATATTATAAGAAAGAGGCAAAAGAAAACTTGACACCCAGAGGAGAAGACAACATGACCACAGAGACAGAGGTTGGAGTGATGTGATGCTAACAGCTGCCAAAGCTGGAAGAGCCAAGGATGGTCTTCTCCCTTAGAGCCTTTGGAGGGAGCATAAACAGGCCAATACTTTGATTTTGGCCCAGTTATACTGTTTTTGGACCTCTGATCCCCAGAACTGTAAGGGAATAAATGGCTGTTGTCTTAAGCCACCAAGTTTGTGGTAAATTTGTTACAGAGACAGTTGGAAACGAATATGTATCTTAGGTGTAGCTGTTTAGTCGGCATTTTATCTTTTTTGAGCAAGGATATAACCAGTGTTTTCTAAACTACAAACCATTGATTTTCATCTTTATTTAAATGTGTTTATGTAGTCTTTCTCTATAAGATAAGACAATTTAGCAAAGATTTATAAGAATATCTTGTCTCCTTTGAGGTTCAGCGTAGATAACTTTGATATTACAAAAGTTGGAGAAAACAATCTGTCTGAATCAGAGACTTTGGAATAAGAATTTATAGAAACTAATGAAGAAAAACAAAACTTGGCCTCATAGGGAAAGAATGTCTTATGCAAATCTTTGTTGTTAGCCAAGTTCACATACCCAGAATACAGAACTCTGTTTCAGTGTTTGTTGGGGATTTGGAAATAGCTTGAGATAATGTAATTTAAAAGATTATTATTATTCCTTTAGCTGTGTAGAATTTATTCCATATATGTCAGAGATATGCTTGTTGTACTGCAAAATAAACTAGTACTGTATGGCCTTCCTTTAAAAGGTAAATATTGCTGTTACATTTTATTCTTTCATATTCATTTTATTGGTACATGCTAGTGAACTGCAAAAATGTAGTGGTAATACTACAAAGTCTACTGGTAAATTCTGGGAATTATCATAGATCAGTTCAAATGTAGTTCTAATTTTATGTACTACAAAACTAGTAAATTATTAATTTATAATAATGGTTGGTTCCTGCTACTGAATTTATATTTATTATAAATGCAAACATATAATAGTAACCATTAATATTTTCTTTTCCCTTAAAAAATGTACTGGGTAGACAAGAGAATTCATAAGATTGTGGTTTGCTGATGCCATAGCAACACAGTCTTATATTGAGAGCATCATCTGTTACATTGCAAGTAGTTGTGGTCATGTGCTTAGAATCGACTTTCATTTGCTAAAGTACATGGTGACATGATAGGATATGATTTATCCAGATGTTTACACAGCTGTAACGAAGAAATATTTTAGTGTGTCATATGGCTTGAAATGTTATATATTTAAAGGATTGAGTTACTGTTATGACTTGGAATATTTAAGTAGCTTGAACTTCATGAGTAGGTTCAATGCCTGTTTTGAAAACAAAAATATGGATGGACAGAGACTAAAATCTCTGAATTATCTGATTGCCCTAGAGATGTCCTCTGATTGCAAAAATAAGAGATTTAAATGGTTCTATTTTAAAATATACTACTTGAGAAGTGATTGTTTCTTTGTTTTTATCATATTTTTGAAAAGAATACTTCCCAGAAGAGTTTTAATAGTAAACCATAGCAAAATATAGAACGTTCAAACACACTGGAGGCAAATTCAGTGCTGGAAATAATATGAATGGTAGTGTATTACTTAGAGTTCTCCAGAGAGATGGAGCCAATAAGAAGTTAGTAGGGAAGGGCTACAGAACAGATGAATGGGTCTGAGGTTGTCTGGTCCTCTCTAAAGAGGGGTGCTGGTTTCAATATACACGTTTAAGTCATACAGATGCCCAAGTGAGTGGTAACCACTGATCTCTGATAGAAGCTCCCTGCCTTCCTCTCAGTTCTTAATTGGAACACTAGTATAGCTGGGCACCCTCTCTGTTCCTGTCCAGAGGTGGGTCTCTTCACTTAGCTATGCAGAACAGTAAAATGTGTTTATTCTTACCATGGTGTGCTGCGTAAAATTGCTTGTAAATTCTCTGATAAATTCTAGTAGTTTTCAGAGATTAGTTAAAATGTAATTCTAGCTTCATACCCTATTAAAATAGCACTTTTTTAAACTTGATACTAAATTTATACATTTATTGTATTGCAAACATAATAGGGAATCATTAATCTTGTCTTTTTCTTTAAAAATGCTACTGGAAAACAAGAGGATTTATAAGATCATAGTTTGCTGATCCATTTTAAAAGCCAACTGGCTTCCCAGATCCAAGGAAATGGAGCAAATCAGGCCCATCCCTTCCCACCCATGTACCCACCCCATTTTGTTCCAGCAGATTAAATGGTTCAAACTGCAAGCAACATGGTTATTCAAGGTCTTGTCCTGAAGGAAGACTGTAATGGTGAAGAAGGGATAAATAGGGGAATTATAGCTGACTTAAGTATACTTAGTTCCTTTACCATCAGTGAGAAGCATGCTTCTATACTTAGACCTTCCACAAGAGGTTTTCTTTAAGGACACCTCTCCTTCCTTCCCCATTCTTTCCTTCTTAAAGCTACCCTGAGAGTCTTCAGACTCTCACTCCTTCTTTTAGAAACCATCAGGTGTGTCCTCAGAAGAATGTGTCACACTTGGCATCCTTCTTTCCTGCTACAAAATGAAGCCCTCAGTCATTAGCCAGATGTTCTATTTCTTCAGGCCTATGAGGCAGGTTAGAGGATGTTGAGAAGGTAAATTCAGGTGGATTATGATATGACTGCAGGAACCTAATTCCAGTGCAGTTTCCTTTCCAGCGAGAGTTGTGTCATGGTTGGTTCCTTTTATGAAATCCCCTGTGATAAAAGGATACCTTGCAAAGAGAAGAATATTTTTTTCTTTGAACACAGCACAGTTGAAACCCAGGATTGAATTTGTCTCCTATCAGCATGTTTTGGGGCTCATCATTTAGAATAATCAGACCTACTCCTTCCCACTATCCATTGGTAGCAGGTAAACATGTCCATGACTGAGCAAAAAGTTTGCGCTACCTGGGAACTGCCTGTTCACAAGTGAATTCACACTCCTTGTCAAGGTTCATTCATTTTGCTACCAGAGAGGGATGGGGCCAGCTGTCTTGTGTCGATTTGGATTCAATTCCTTTTGATTCTGTGTCCACTTCTAATGAAAGAGTAGAGGGTGGAATTTTGCCAGTTCACCCCTTATAAATGCAGCTTGGAAATCACAGGTGCAACATGGCTGTGCAGGTGAGAGTGGAGAGCTTGTGTGAGGCACACACACACACATGCACACACACTACTGCTCTTGTTTTCTGCAGACTCAAGACTAAGCTTTTGGAGAAATCTCACAGATCTAATATGATATTGAAAAGAGATGTGGAGCAAACCGAGTGAACGTTATCTAGAGGAAATGAAAGGAAAAGAAGTTGAAAGAAGGAAATGAAACAGTTAAAACAGACACTAATCTTTATTCTTGCAAAATTGAAGGAATTATTATGCTGCAAAAACCAATAAGAAAAACAGAGTAGAGCCTATGATTTTACCTGATTTTTTTGCTTGTAATTTCACCTTGTTCTTTGTCAAGGCAATTAGAAATCAATCTTCAGTTAAGAATCTTGGAATAATTGTTAGTATGCACATGATGTTATTATTAATAATTTATTGACTATCTTTAATGATCACAGTTCCTCAAGTTATACTTCACTGTTCAGATTTTAATCTTTGCTTTACCTCTGTTGCCCTTTTCCTGGCTTCTGTTGATCCCACTATTGAGTTCACTACAGGTAAGAGAAGTTCAGTATTCTTAAAGAAGAACAGTGTATTGAGGATGGGATTTTATGAAGCAAGTGTCTTATCTCTGTGTCAGAGCATGTTGGTTTACGCAGTGATCTCCAGTACTTAAGGTTAGACGGGATCTATCACATCATCTACCAAGTGTGTATAAACTTTGTAGAAGAGCACAATTTTCCTTTGAAACGTTTGGCTTTCTATATCCCCAAAATATAAAAACGTATTAGGTTGGGGGGACTGGAAAAGAAATATGCTTATAAAATCTAAGGCTCAGAGAAGCCCATGAAAAAGAGCAAGTTCACATTGAGGTTAATGGAAGAATTGTGGTTCAGCATTGTCCAAGAAGAGCAGATCTGCCAGCGAGTACTGAGGACCGGGAACCCAGCTGTGGGATCTGGTCATACTGGGGGACAGTGCCTCAGAGATCTCTTCAGAATAAATGACATTTTTCTTTTTCCCCATAAGCTAGGAGTCCTTGACAGTAGCAGGACTCCTTTGGAGTGAGGTGCTTAGAAACCAGCTTTAAGGAATTCAAAACAGAAAGTGGAAGAAGTATGTGAGCAGTGGATTCAGTGAGCTTGGAGGTAATTGAAAAAGCAGATATACTAAAGGTCAAAGAAAAATGAGGCCACTTGTTTGAGGGCTCTGAGAATTAGCTCTTAAGGGAAGAAGAGTAAGGGACCAACAGTTGGGATGGCAAACAGGCAAAAAGACAAAACAAACAAAACAAAAAACCCACCGTGGTTTAAAAATTAGTCACAGTGGAGTATAAAGCGAGGATAAAGGAGAAGAGGATATTTCTCAGGGTATGGGAGAGCTGAAGCCACCACTGATGGGCATTCTTCTTCTGAGAATGAATTTATACCAAATACATACCTTTTAAAATAATAGGCAAAAAGCTTAGGTAGCCTATTTGCATTTACACTGTAAAACTCTGTCTCCCAAACAGTGTCGTGCAGATTATTGGTGGTTAAATCTCTAACTCATGTGAGGGATTTGGAGATCAAGTATTTCCTGAATCCCTACTATTTGCGAGAGAGAGAGAGAGATGCTGGTGTATGCCCTCAAAGAAGAAAAGATATGGAAAACACACATAGGAAACAAACCTTGATGAATTTTCTTTAAGATTATCTCATTTACTCCTTAGAATATGTATGAAAGAGTATTATTGCCCCATTTCATAAAAGAAACTGA
This sequence comes from Globicephala melas, assembly GCF_963455315.2. Lineage (NCBI taxonomy): Eukaryota > Metazoa > Chordata > Mammalia > Artiodactyla > Delphinidae > Globicephala > Globicephala melas. Next base: position 54,830,805 of record NC_083327.1, on the reverse strand, counting down.
TATTCAAAGAAGATGTCTAATTTCCTCCGAGTTCATATAATCAGTGAATGTTAACCTTGCTCCTCCCAAAACTCCACCCTACCTCTATTAGGCTGTGATTTACAGTACAGGTAAGAAACAGAATCTATAAGGGCATAGGAATTCAGAAGAGGGTGAGATTGAAGAACAGAGGAAGGCTTCATTGAGGAGATAGAAATTTTCTATTGAAGGGGTCCTGTTTAGACAAGGGGAGGGCTTTGAGTGTAAAAATAAGGCTTATTATCTAGAAGTGTACAAAATGTAATTGATTAAAGTATCTTGGATTTAAGTGTTTGCTAGATATTTTGAGAAGTAGAAATTGTGAAATATAGCCAGGGCTTAGATAACTTTAGACCATCAAGAACCATTTAAAAATGTGGCTCCTAACTGTTCACTCACAGCCAAAAGATATTTTAGGATTAAAACCAATCTCAAGTTCTAAAACCTATATTAATAATTTAGACTTTATACTAAATTATCTTAGAAAAGCTGGAACTCAAATAAAATCACTTTTTAATCTGGCTCCTCTGTACAATATTAAGGCAGGCTATAATTTAGTAAATAAACACCTGTGAAAATTGCACTGCAACCTCTATTAATATGATTTAAACCATGTTGCATGCTCTCCTGAGATACGCCAGATTAATGAATTTTCCAAGGCTTGGTGGAAAATGACCTGCTGAAAATGAAAGTGGGATTCATAACTAAAAGCAGCCCCAAAGCAGCTAATCTTAACCCCATTTTACAAATAACGAAAATGGAAATAGGTTAAAGGTAGGTCATATTTATTTTAGATTACATCACATCCTTATCACATCCACATTTGAGCACTAATAAAGGTTTTCTTTGGTCTCTGTTTCTTTCTCTGTTATTTCAAATTATATTACATTCAAGTGTGTGTGTGTGTGTGTGTGTGTGTGCGCGCGCACGCGCACGTGCGTGTGTGTGTTTCCTGTTTGTGCTCTAAATGACATATTGGGATGACTGGCCCAGATCTGGCATTCTGAGTTCTGTGCCAACAAAAATGTCAAGTGCATTTGCCTTTTAATTAAATGCAGTGCCTGGATTTTAATATTCCAGATTTTTCCCTGAAGAAGAGACTTTCCTGATCTTGTAGTTTATAGGAGAAAAAAATATCACTGACATTATCATGAAGCTTTCTTCCCCCAACAACACCAGATATCTACATTATCACTTTATAAACATTTCACTTTAAGGTTCAGGTTTAGTTGTTCTGTAGCCTACTTTTATAAACACTGTGTGTGTATATGTGATCCAGCGTTGTTTGTTTCGATTTATTTCTCAGTAATCTTCAGCTCAATCTACTTTATTCTTAATAGGCCACTACTACTTGGATGTCCTACACATAATAATTAGTATGTGGAAAGTGTAGTTCCTTATCATTTACACTTTCCTTTCCACTTCCTGTACCTTTGGCATAAATGTTGGCCAGCTCATTATTCCCCAGGGTCATAGCATTATATTATTGGTCTTCTTATTTTTTTACTTCCCCAAGTTAATTTTAATTCACTCTACTGTTATTCGTTGATCACCTGTATTACTTGAGGTTTAAAAAAATAACATTTTTTTTAAATCAGGTAGACAGCTCTATAATCTCTGAACCCCCTTTAATACCTAGTACAGAGAAAAGGTATTCAAAACATTTTGCTACTGATATGGTACACTCTTCCTTTTGTCAGTAAAAAGCCACACTATCTACCTCCAGGTTTTGTTCAGAGAGATCGTTCCTCACCTTTGAATCTAAAGAGGTCACCATGGTCTTATGCCTCATCCCCTATTTTAATTCTCAGTGTAGAACTTCTCACTATCAGATGATGCTTATTTACTTGCGTCTCATCTGCTTCACAGCACAGGGATGTAAATTGCATGAGAGCAGAGATATTCTCTGTCTTGTTCAGTGGTGAATCTTCAGAGCTTAGAACTGTGCCAGGTACATGCCAGGGACGACAGTTAATTCATTTATTAATGAAAGGAAGGAAAACCATGCCTTCTTCATGGATTTAAGATTCCATTCATCCATCTATCTACTCATGACTGATTTTTTCTAGAAAGGATTTGGTTTGACTGCCAATTTATTTGTACTTTTATCTCTCCAACTTTACTCCTTTCTTACGTTTAGGTAGTGATTGAAGTTGATACCTCTCTGATCTCTTTCTCTCACTCTCTCGCTCTGTCTTTGAGTTCGTAGTGGCAAAAAATATTCCTAAAATAGGTGGCTAATCACATTTCTCCCAAGTGAAAGTGCTAAATAGGAGTCAGGAAGCATGAACTGTATTTTTAATTGTGTCAATAACTAATACTGTGACCATGAAAAAGCCATTCACCTCTTCTGAGTTTTTTCCTTATCTAAAAATCAGAGTTGGACTTTGATGTTGAATAATTCTAAGAAATGTTTTAGGATGTCAGCAAACCAGATACAGTTCTATGCCCCTATTCAGGACCCCTAGTTGTTCCTCTTTTTAGTACTTGGCATATTCTGCTAATAAGTACAATTATTTAAGTACTTACATTTTGCTTCTAGATTATATACTCTCTAAAGGAAGAGCATTTGTTCATCTTTCTGGTTTTTAGCCTAATACAGTCTTTTGTACCCCTGAGGTATTCGACAAATATGGGATGTGATAAAGAGTAATGTTAATAACTCTGTATTTTTAGAAATTAGACTTCTCTCCATTTGATGCTGTTTATTTGAACACGTATTAGCTATCGTTCAAAAATCTAGATTTGGTAAAAGAGTTTCATCCGAATTTAATTATGTTTTATTTAATTATTACACTTACTGAGACCTTATGTACCAAGTATTGTCCTAAGGACTTTATGTATTTTAGCACATGTCATCTTTCCATCGACCTAGAACCTAGGTATTTTTATCATTTCTATTTTACTGATAAGAAAACTTAGGAATGCCGTGGTTAAATAACTTACTCAAGATTACCCAGCTAGTGAGTGGCAGAGCGGGGACTGAAACCCAGATCAATTGTTTTGTTATAACAAAAATATAGAGCTGGTACTTTTGAGGGGTGCAGAGATGGTCCGAGCCCTATGTCACCTCATGGTTACTGGCAGAAGCTGATGCAAGTTCTCTTTTTTAGATGAAAGCATGATCCATTTAGGTCTGCAGGATTCTCACAGACTAACATAAAGCAGTTAACTCACAACCAAAGGTCCCCAAGCATTCATGAAAGTAATTCACTGTGAGGGATGTAGCAGAAAAAACAGATCTTAATTCCCAGAGGACTGCAGGGATTAGGATTGTCAAGTACAGAATACAAAAGAGCTAAAGGCTGTGTACAAAATATTTAAAGAAACAAAAGTGCAAATCATAAAGATTAGCAAGATACTATCAAGAGTTACTAAACAAAGAACCAGTTGCAAAGAACCAAATGGAACTTTTAGGAAGAGAAGCACAATTGTTCGAATTGAAAAATAAGCCTTTTGCTGTGGCTGGACTACTTTGACAGCAGCTTTAACAGAAGTGAAGGGATCATTTATCAGCTGGACTTTAATCTGAAGAAGTTACCCGTAGCAAAACATAAAGACCAGTCAAGATACTTCAGAGGAAAAGGACTAGGCATGGAAACATGCCCATCATATAATATAACATACTATGGAGCTATAGTACTTAAAACAGTGTTATGTCAGTACAGAATATTGCCTCTTGGGAAATAATGGAAAATCTGGAAACTGAATTCCTCCGTTTATATAATTTGGATATAGGACAGAAGTGGTTTTGTAGATCATTGGATCAATTGAAAACTTGTCCACAGATAACTGGATATTTATGTCAGGTGGAGGGGCCTGAAATACCTTCCTACTGTATATTATACTCAGAGAGCAATTCCAGATAGAGCCAGTTTTAAAACTTTTAGAGAAAAAAGAAGAGATTGTTTTTATGAATTCAAATAAATGATTAATATATTTGACTTCACTAAAATTAAGGACTGCTATTCATCAAGATACTATATTTAAAGTGAAAGAAATGTCACCCACTAGAAGGTATTTGCAACACTTATAACTGACAAAGGATTAGTGTTCACACATAAAGTATTACTATAAACAGATAAGAAAAAGATGAAACCCAAATGGAAAAAATGGGTTAAAGTTGTACACCAAGCATTTCAGAAAAGAAGTACGTATAAATATTTCAAACAAGTATCTCAAAGATGATTTTAGTAATCAAATGCATATTAGATATCATTTTCTAGCACTAAATTGGCAAAAATTACAAAAGTCTGATAATACAAAGTTTTAAGATGTAATTTAAACAGAGTTTACATACACTGCTGTGGGTATGTTAAATCAGTAACCATTTGGCATTATCTTGTAAGGTGGAATATTTGCAATCATAATAATAGTTGCAGTCAAAATCTGCTGGATGCAATCCAAGGGAGCACAGTTTGCCAAACCCTGGAATAGATCGAGGAGTATTTCAGAATTTGGGGAATGGCTGATGCTTTTAACTGATTCAGGTTGTAAGATACCCTAAAGCAGTGGTCCCCAACCTTTGTGGCACCAGGGACTGGTTTCGTGGAATACAATTTTTCCATGGACGGGGTGGGGTGAGGGGTTGGTTTAAGAGGTAATGCAAGCAAAGGGGAGCAGCAGTTGAAGCTTCACTCCCTCGCCCACAGATCACCTCCTGCTGGGCGGCCCGGGTGGGTTGGGGGCCCCTGCCCTAAAGTAATTGTCAGTAGATGAGATTGAAAAGGTTGATTAGAGCCTCATATTGAAAGGCCTTATATGCCATACCAAGAACATTTGCCATTCCTCTTGAATGGAAAGCAGTTAAAGGAGTCATTTAATCACATTTGCGTCTTAGAAAACTCATTTTGGTGGCAATATAGAGGATAAATCTGAGGAGGCCTACATGGGAAGCAGAAAGGCTTAGTGAAAAAGCAGGATGACTGGGTCTTGATCTGAGGCAGTGAGAAGATGGAATGGAGAATTAAGGACAGATTTCAGAGGTAACTTGGTAGACAGACTCCACTGTGTTTCAGAAGTAAGAGAACACAGTAAGTCTCTGCTTTACCCAATTAAATAAATTGAAATGGGAAGCTTAATGGAGAATCCATATGTAAAATTAAATATTTGCCCTTCGTTAAATTACTGTGAAATAAAAAGTAATATTTTACATGGTTTTTGACTTTTAAGTACATTCCTGAAATGTGATACCTATTTCTTTTGCTTTTTCAAAAAGTATTTCTATTATTTCTTCAGGATTTTATATAACATTTTGAACTATGGTTTTAAAAACAAATTCAGAGAATCTAAGACTACAAAAAGTTGCCTTAAGCAGTGTGAAATTAAGTTTAAATATTTGTAATATTAATCTATACTTTAATTTCATAGTTGTTTAAAGCCTCCATAGACTTCTGCACTGTTATTTTCCACATCAGAAATTTTCAGATAATACTCATATCTTTATTAAGAACAAAAATTATATTCTAGTTAATTATTTAAAGAAAATGTGTGACATATAGCTGTTTTCCCTTTTCACCAATATAAAACTCTGACAGACCCTGTGTTTTATTCAATAATCTAAGACAAGTTTCATAAGATCATATGACATGATGAAGCAAGTGACTTCAAAGAATCACTGAGTTAAATAATGCATGTTTCAAGATGCCCTTAAGGCTTAGACATCCACTGTGGCAGACTGTTTAATTAATAACATGCACTTTACAAAACTCATCATTATATATTTATACAATAGACTGCTAAGATTTTTTTAAAACTTTTTCAGTAATGTCAGTTCCCCTATTCGTAATTTTTAATTTTTATATGATAGGCCCAAAGGGCTAACATCTAGGCCATCTCTACCCAGGGCAGCAGCATCTACTTCTGCTTTCCACTACAAGTGTTTCAGTTTATAAAAAATACTTCCCGTCATTATGTCACGTACTATTTCTAAAAGCTATATAACATAGGCACTGTTATTATTTTTACTTTTTGATGAGATATTAACTCTAAGAGATGCTAACTTGCTATTGCCACACAGCAAGTAAGAGAAAGAACTAAGAATTAAAATAGAGTCTTGCTGATATCAAATCTCCTGTACTTCTCATGATGCTGGAATTTCCCTGCACTTGGGTTTGGTGGTAGATGTGGCAGACGGTAGAAAAGGTTAGCCTTGTGAAGGAATGGCTAGCAGAAGGGGTCGAAATTTCTAGAGACAATTTAGAAATGTATGTACCAAGTTCGTCTTATGCCAACACCCAGAAAAACAAGATATATGTCTGGTCAAATATATCCTTGTGTTTTTTTAAAAGACAACTGATTTTCTTTATGCCATTACAATCAACCATAGGCAGGTTTAGTTTTATTCTTTCATTTATGCAACCAATACTTTGTACTGTTGCTCCTTTCCAGGTCCTACTGGAAATACAATGGTAAGCAAAATAAACATGGCCCCTGCTTTAATGAACTTTATTTTAACAGCTGTGGGAAGCCGTTGGAAGGTTCTAATTAGTGGAGTGACATGGTACAGTCTTAGAAAGGCTATGTGCTGCAATGTTGGTTTTGATGTGGATTAGGCTTAGAGAATGCAGTCAGGGAGATAAGACCGGTGGCAGCTGTAATTTGGGTGAAGGATGATGTTTACCGGAGTTAAGGCAGTAGCAGTGGGGATGGAAAAAGTAGAGACAGGAGATATTTAGGAAGTAGTAGTACTTTGCAACTAATTGTATGAGGAAAAAAAAGTCAAGTGATCATACATGCCAGTTTGCCCAGGACAATTCTAGTTTTTGCCTTTTGTCCTGTCATAATTATTAAGAGTATCCCCCTTTACTTTCAAAAGCATTCCAGTTTGGATGATAAATTATATGTTAATCCTAGAGATAAGGAGAGGAGGATTCAAGAATGATGCTCAGGTTTCTGGCTTTGAACACTGTAGAAAGTTGTGTCATTTTCTGAAAGGTGACACACTAGGGGAAGAACCGGTTTGAGGGTAAGATTATGAGTTCAAATTTGGATATAGTGTGTTGAAGGTGACTTTCCTACATTGAGGTGCAGACATATAACAAGAATCAGATGACTATATGGGTCAGCAGTTCAGGTTGGAGGCCTTAGTTAGAGATATGTGAATACGGTATCTCTTTCTCTCTCTCTCTCAAAATATCTTATTGTATGTACCCTTCTTCTTGCAGTGATGTGAGATGATAAAATGCCTACCTGATGAGATGAAGTGAGGTAAATGACATAAGCATTGTGTCCTAGTGTTAGGCTACTACTATTGACCTTCTAACGATGTATCAGAAGTAGGATCATCTGCTTCAGGTGATCCTGAATCATGGAGCCATGACGAAGTTGATGGTTGGATGTCAGGAGCAGATGACGTGATGGTTGGGGATCCTGGGTGGGAAGGATTGGGATGGTGCAAGATTTCATCATGCTACTCAGAACAGTATGCAAGTTAAAACTTATGAAGTGTTTATTTCTGGAATTTTCCATTTAATATTTTTGGACCACAGTTTACCACAGGCAACTGGAACTATGGAAGGTGAAACTGGTTAAGGGGGGACTACTGTGTATTGATTTGAGAGTGACCAGCATGGATGGCAACTGAACTGACAGAAGTGGATGAAATTATCAAGCCAGAAAGTATGGAAAACTGTGTCAAGAGGTTCAAGTTTTCGCTGAGGAACTCAAAGCAGCACCCAGTTTTAAGGGAAACAAGGAAGGGACTCACTCACAAAGGAGATCTGGAAAGGAAAAGCTAAAGTCATAGGAAAACTGGGAGATGGCCAAGTAATGGAAGCCCTAGGAAAGGAGTGTTTCAAAGAGAGAGTGGATAGCAATGTCAGATGCTATCAAGAGGTTGCATGAAATAAGAAAATTTGTACATTGAACTCAGTAACCAGTAAGTCATTAGAGATGGTGGTGATGGTGGGGTGGTGGCATTGGGAGACATAAGCCTGATTCTAGGATTTTAAGTAATGATTGGAAAGTGAGTGTGAACAATTTTTCAGAATTATAACTGAAGAGGAAAGAAAGCATTAGTGAAATACCTGGAGAATATGTAGAATTTGCAGGACAGTGGTGTCTCTAAAGCCGCTGTGAGATCACCTAATATATTGTACTTAGAGGCTTCTATCTCTAATATCCATCATGAAGATGGATTGCATTTGTATGATTGCAGCTATTATGTAATTTTAATTTTTAATTAAATTTATGTATTTTTAGGTATTTGTATATTTTTTACCTAAACGTTTTAGGTAAATTCTTTTTAAGTAGTGGGAGCAAGGACACAATTTATAAAGTTGCTTTAACTATTTTTGCCAAAAAAATGCATCTCATAAATTTGCTCCATAAAAATAAAATACTGCCTTAGTTTTTTTCCCACTGTCCAAAAAATTATGCTGCTCTAGGCTTCAGAACACTGGGAACTCTTTGAATATTCTTTGGCAGATAAAAAAGGTAAAGATTTATGGCAAAGGAAAGCATTTCTGAAAAAGGTGCTCCACATTGCCTTTGTGTACGTGCATAAATTATAAACGGGGCTCAGGGGTGCAGTCACTATAATAGCTTTTTGCTCTCTTTGAAGAAAATAGAAAATGCTCACTTAGGGGCTACTGCTTGTGTTTCCATTAATGAATCTTCTAAGGTTGAATGATTTTTAATAGGATATTTATGTTCCTTGGTTTAGCAGGGCAAGAAGTGGGAGAAATACATGTGATTAAGGTATCTAATGTAATAAATTTACACAGACATTTAATAAGAATGCTGTTAGTAATAGTAATAATAAGTCATAGCTAAAGACTTTGAGGAGGATTCACAATCAGGGGAAAACAACCACCAAATCACATGTTCCTGGAGAATTTGATTAGCCTTCAATGCTCAAGATTTATAATGATTTGAAGCATTGACGAACAACTCTTTTGCACCAGAGTTGTAATCATGACAAACAAGCAGTCTTACCCAACTCAAATGAATGAACTTGTTGTTTTTTTCTTTCTTAACCACTTGGTAAATATTAATTGAAGTCCATTGTTTTACAAGTACATATATTCTATGACTTTAAAGTAGTAACACTGTTTTACATAATAGATTATAAATGTTTCAGTACTTTGCACCCTGAATACACCTGCAAGGTTATCAGTATCCTTGGTCAGAAATTTACTTTTAGATTTGGCTTTTCTTTTCTGGAAATATGTTTAGATTAATTTATAAGCAAATCTATATTTAAGTAATGAGACTTTTAAAAAATTCTTCATCTTCTGTATTTGAAATTGTTTAGCCATCACCTACATGTCACTTTTGTTATATAATAATTAATCACAGTATTAAGGCTGGATGTTCGTATTTCGTGATGATAGTCCATTTTGCACCTGTGTATATTGTGAGGGTTGTCTGCTTCTGGTGGAGCTTAGCAGTTCTGAAGATTCTTATGAAATATAACATACACTACTTACAGCATAATATCTTTGTAAAGTTATTCCATAATAGCATGTGTTTAATTGAATTAAAATGTTATATTAAAAATATATTTACTGGGCTTCCCTGGTGGCACAGTGGTTGAGAGTCCGCCTGCCGATGCAGGGGACACGGGTTCGTGCCAGTCCAGGAAGATTCCACATGCCGCGGAGCGGATGGGCCCGTGAGCCATGGCTGCTGAGCATGCGCGTCCGGAGCCTGTGCTCCGCAACGGGAAAGGCCACAGCAGTGAGAGGCCCGCGTAATGCAAAAAAAATATACATATATATATATATTTACCTCACTGAACAAGAAATAATCTTACAAAGACTTTCAGAAAGTTTAATTCTGTGACTTAAGTCAGAAAATCACAAATGGATCATTATCATTACCCTTTGAAAGCCACGTGTAGCACAGAAACTTATGATCCTAAGCTTTAAATAGTGAATAATGATTCGTTGCATGCCCTGAAGTTTTTTCTAGAGATTTCTACATCAAACATTGTCTCCCTATTTCAAGCAGTAACTGTGTCAAACCAATCCAATTTGAGAATTACAAACAATAAATATATTCTTTTTAGCTTTATATCCAACTTTGAAATATACTGCCCCTGTTTTTATTGAATATATATGTATACATACATAAATACACACATACATTTATACATACACACACACTGATATACATATGTATTTCTAAAATTGCTCTTGGGAAAGAAGAGATCTCCATTATATTTAATGCATGTTTTGATGAACTGAAACATAATATGTAGTTTGAAATGTGGTAAGCATTGAACTACCTCTGTTTGAGATTGGAAATTCCCTGAAGCCTGGATATAATGGAAAGTGTCAAGTCAGAAAGGAAAACTCCCTTGCTTACCAGAAGAAATAAACTGAAGGCTTGTTTTTCTTTCTTGAGAATAATGGGAACCAAATACTGGTCCATGGGGATTTTATCCTATCCAATTGAAATAGATACATTAAGACAGTTATAGTGAATTATTTTCCAAAGTTAACTGTGTTCTCTCTAACACTTTTCTTCAAACTATGTTTCCTACTGGTTTACCTTTAAAGCACCATTTTATGAAATGACACTGATATTAGATATATTAGTTCTTTTTAATTTCCTACTTGGAAAAATTAAAAGTTAACGACCTTGTGTCCATCCCCTTTGGGAGGAAACTGTGGCTGGTTGGAAAACTGAAGTGGATATTTAAATGTGCAGAACTGGAGGTGAAAGCAGAGGTTTGGGGGTAAAGAAGCCAAGAGAGAGAAGCTAAAGAAGAAAGGATTGGAATGTAGAAAAATGGGTAATTTTAAAGGGGAATTATCAAATTATCCATTGGGAAGGTCTGAGGTTGGATTTAGGGATCCTTTTGTTTGTTCATTCAGCCATCATCTCTTGACACTGATGGCTGCTTTAAGAGTTTCCCAAATGTGCCTAATTCTAAGAATCACCTGTCCTCCGTCACACAGATTCTTAGCAAGAGGGGCCATGGATCTGGAAACACTGAGAAATGCTGCTTTAGAAGATAGAAGATATGTTAGATTTTTGTCTCTGTTCTTGAGCAATTTCTAATCTGTCCTATATCTCTAAGCCTCAGGTTTTTTAATCTGTAAAATGTAGATAATAATGCTTTCCTTGCCAGTTTTCAAGGCAAATGAGGTAAAGGAAGATGTCTTCCAAGGGTTACTGGAGATTGTAAATTGAGTAGGATTTATAATATTAATTGTGTATGTATGTGGAGGATGGTGGTGGCTTTGAGAAAGAAAGAAAGTGAGGCGATTATAAAGAATTAAAAAAAAAATTCATCTTCTCAGAGTTCTGTTTCCCAAGTTTATTACCTGGCTTTTATTTGTTAAGAGAATGTGAAATATTACTTAATGAATCTGTTTTCCTTTGCTTATTCTTGTCTTCCTCCAAACTGTTTATTTCAAATCTTTTTTACCACATCATAAACTCACACCTCCAGCACTTAGACTAGGCATTTATTTAACCTAACCCTTTGTGTCCAAGACAAATGCCGTTGACACTGCTTTAAAGGCCCAAGCACGACACCTTGCATTTTAGTGGAGAAGTGATTATTGAATGAAGTGATAAAAGAATGAATCTCTAAATTTGACCCTGTCTCTTTCCACTGTACTATTTGCTAAAACTCCTGTGTTCTTACTTTTAAGGATACTTGGAGAAAAACTGTTCCCTTTGATAGTTATTTCTAAGTTTTTATTTTTTTATGTTAACAAAATCTCCCTTCAAAAGTTTCTCTTTACCATAAGTCTCTCATGCTCGAGTTTAGCATGCTACTGTATTTATATTTTCAGATTATCTTTATTCAAATAAAAGAAGTTGTCTTTTTGTGGTAAGCTTTAGCTGGGAATAATTTTCCTTTCTGTGATAATTAGCTGCTTTCAGTAACTTATATTTTTGATTCATTTAGCAGCAGCAACAGAAGAACCAGAAGTGATTCCAGACCCAGCCAAGCAGACAGACAGAGTGGTGAAAATAGCAGGAATTAGTGCTGGGATTTTGGTGTTCGTCCTTCTGCTTCTAGTTGTCATATTAATTGTAAAAAAGAGGTAAGACCTGATTTTGTTCTGTCCCACCCACTTACCATATGTCACTGTCACTAGTTTTGAAGCACTTTATTGTTTCCCTGAGTGCTTTTAAATTAGAACACACAACAAGAATTGAATTTTAACAATGTTGCCAGCATCTGGGTCTGTTTCTTATGCTTTGTAAATAAATTCTTATTGGTTATTTGCAGTTTAATTTTGGATATAAAATATACTTTTTGTCAGTTTAACCTTGAAATTAGTGTATGAATTTAAATTCCTCAAACACTTGAGTTATTAACATATCTTATGTTTTGAAGCATTATGTATTGCGAATGGCAAAATAAGAGTTTATTATGGTATTTGGGTTATGGTCTATGAATTATTTTGTACTCTTACTCTGTTTTTCTAAATGTTGGCTACAAATAAGATAAGAAGAATATGGGCATTATTTTACAAAATTGTATATTAATATTCACTGACTAAATATTTCAGCACTTTTAATATGAAGAGTCAATTTTTTTTAATTGAGCATTAGTCTTTTATACTATATCAACCAATATCGCCATCTTCTGGAATTATATGAAGATATTACGACCTACAGGAATTTAAATTGAATTCTATTTGGGAGATTAAGGTATACTTCTACCAGAAAACATTTCAAAGAATAGAGTTTTTATAACTTGAACTTTTTCCTATTCCATAAAGTGTCATTATCTATAAGGCATTGTTTTAGAAATTAATACAACTCTCCAATCTTTCCAATTGTATGTTTTAAATAATATTAAAATTTGGAAGGATTTAAAAACAAATCTTTACAGAGTATAGTCCTAAAATACCTTGGTGTATAGAAGTGTTTGTCATTCATTAATTATATTGAATATGATAAAAGATGTTGCTTACATTATATTAAATCATATAATGTACTATTTTGATTGTTATTTTGTACTCAAAATAAATCATTAATAATATAGATAAGACTCATACTACATGTTTAATGATTCCATGAGAGTTTATTTTAATGTATTGCCTCTTTACAATTATCCCCTGGAGATATATATGTTGGAGAAGACACATCTGCATTAGAAACATTAGGTATGCATTGTAGTGTTTTGTGTTAAATTAGCTACATACGTGCTTTCCCCAATAGTGCTTTCTCTTTTTGCTGTTGTCTACCTCTGTGGTTGGAAAATACATCATATTTGAGACAGGAAGATTTAAGTATTTTACTAACACAAATTTGCCAATCAAGATCAATAAAATCTTTGAATATAACTTTCAGATCTTATGTTTCTATTTAGTTTAAATTTATATTTGGAGAGTTAAACTAAACAGTTTAGAGAGTTAATTAAACTTTGCTTTAGAGTTAAAATTGTCTCAGCCACTTCAGATTGGATATGAAAACATAAAAATGGCCTCTGGTTATGTCTTCACTCAGTTAGAATTGGGTTAAACTTACTGATTTTATTGGTTAATTATTTGAAAACACTTATTATTGTAGCCTTTCTTATCTGTGGCCGTCTGTTTTAAAAATAACCCAAAAATTGAAACATAAATTTTCTAAAGTACACCAAAACAATCTCTAAGCATGATTTTTTTTGTGTGGGTAAAATGCTCTGACAGCTCTCTAAAATTGCCTAATGCATCACATTCTTTTTCTAGTTCATATTTTAAATGGTTGGATAAATGAGCCTTTCTATTAAAATGTTTAATGTTTGAGTTTTCATGATTATGCTTTAATTGATTGTCTTCTACTAGAAAGTATCCTAGGGCTTTTGTTTCTCTTCCTCATCACTACCTCTAGGACTAGAGAAGTTGCAATTTTATAGATAGATGAAGTTACATGTTTAGATATATTACCTTCTAGTGTGTAATATAACTAAGAATCCCTTACTTACCTAAGAAACTTTGTAATGACTTTTAGTTGTATGTAGTGTGTCACACATATATTGTGTATGACAATCGAAAATATGTTTATTATACATACACAAAAGCATAGATACATAACAGTATTGGTTAGTATCAAAGTTAACAATTTTAGTATATAATGTAGTTTCCCTACATTATATACTAAAACACAAATTTATAATAAAAATAATGGAAAAGCAAATTATTTTAGCCCCTTAGGATCTTTATTTTTGTGGGAAATTGTTAAGTTTCTCAAGACTTTATCCCTCACTGGGAATAGTATTTGTAGGTATATTTCTCATGTTGAAAAAAAAAAATCTGTGTATTTTTGGTTGTTGTATAAAGAAATGGTTTGGAATTTAATTTAGTAAAATTCTACAGCTAAGGGTGTATATAAAGTAAGTTTTTAGGCTAAGAAAAGGGATATTGCATCTTTCAAAACGCAATGTCATTTTAATTTAATCACTGTTGAATTATTTCCAAATGTATGCCATTTTTTCATTGGTTATGTATTATTTTAAATTCGCAGCATGAGTACATTAATAATTCAAAACATAAATTTGAAATTATGCTTCAGTACAGTAAATGTTTGTGTGTGATATCATGGTCACATACATCTACTGTAGAAATATCTTTGTGCGTATATAGTGTATGGTGCATATGTATATTCACATAATATATGTATGTACCTGTGTATTAATAAGATATAATGACTTATTTATAGAAATTTAGGTGTCATTCTGCATATATTCTGTATTAACCTAATAGATCTTTATGTTTTGTATCTAAAAAAAAATAGCCAATTTAGTGTAGAAGTTCTATACACAGCTGTTCCATCTGTCATGACATTTAGATGGTAATGGATGATATTACGCTTAACTGCATGTTGAAAATACACAATCCATTTAATTTTTCAATTTTTTTGGCTATAAAAAAGTCAGCATGTTATTTTTTCCAAATTATGTATTTTATATTTTATTTTCTATTGCGTATCTGTTTAATTGCATGGCAAAAGATATCTAACCAATGCATGAGCAAATTGAAATACAAACCAAAAAAACATGAATTTTATTTTATTTTATTTTATTTTTTAACGCACATTTTTCTGCTTTATTGAATGTGACAGAGTCACGCTTTTCATTCACCATTGCTTCTCTTTTTCCACTGTCTGTGATTTGCTTGCCAGGAGGAGCTACTATTCTTACTCCTACTACCTGTAAGTAGAAAATGGGTGATATATGACTTTACATGTGTTAAAGATGCAGTATCCCTTTTCAAAAAAATAAATAAATAAAACCCAAACCAAAAAACAGAATGTTTGCAATTTTGGTGACATTTCAAAAAATATGTTTTCCTGGACTCTAAAACTATAAAGTTTACCTATTAACCTATTTTGTTAATCTTTTTAAAAAGGGATATTGTATTTCTGTATGTTCAGCTACTTTTAATTTTTATTTACAATTTTCCATAAGTAGCCATAGTCTACAGCCTAAAGCATCATTTATTTACTTAAGTCAAACCTGTACCTTATCAATGTGATGTCTCACTATCTGGTAAAGTAGAGATAGGGTTTGTAATTCACTAATACCTATCTTTACATAACACTTATGTTTGACAAAATGAGCCAAGTGATGTATTCATAGAAGAACATTCAAAATAGCTTCACAGAATGTGAATCAGGTCAGGTCTTACTGTGATAACATCTCTCTCCACATTTCCAGGAATCCAGGATGGGTTATAGCTTCAGAACACCTTTTGGGCTGCTAAAAGCATAATGTTGCAGTGACAAAGAAATAAAAAATTCTTTTTAGAGAAGAAATTTTGAGTTTGTTTATTATGACTTAAATAGGAAAATGATTTTGTAAAACCAAGACCAAAAAAAGAAAAAGAAAACCTGTCAACCTACACAAAACACACCTAGGTGTCACATATCTCCTTTTGTCCTCCAAAGTTTTAGCTATTCCTATGCTTAGGTATGAAATGCTACTTTGGATGACGAAGGCGAGTATTGTCCACTCTATTTCACTAATCATTTTCAGTTTATTACCTTAAATTCCAGGGTATTCATCCAGTCCAAAGGAATGATACAACAAAGTTTTCTTGGTCTTTGCTTGATCAGTATTTGATCCACAAAATTTTGAGACTTAAGGATGGTGATTAAGTACTTTTGGGGCATATATCCCACAATATTATTTCACTAGGTAAATTTAAGCTAGCTTTACTAAAAATTTTGGTAAGAGTCTCAATGAATATAACGGAATTGTGCCAACATTTTAAATATTATAAACATTTGGTTTCTTAAAATCTGCTAAAATAAGCAGGTGTAAACTAGCAGTACTCCTAGCTTATTTTGATGAATTATAATATCCTTGTTAAATCATGTTTGATGAAGCCAAAGGTAATTAAATGTACCATTTCATACAATGATGGAGCACTTTTCCTCTTTATAGCCCACCCATATATCCACCTGCAGAAGTTTATGCTGTTGGCTGTTTTGATAATGAAAGTCATTTGCACATCTGTCAAACTCAAGGAGTTGCAAAATGATTTGCTTAACTGTCCTGAAGTGTACATTATATATGCTGGTTGTTCAGAGAGAGACAAAGCATCAAACATGCAGGAATCAATAAATGTTTAATTATGAGAACATCAATAAGCTTACCATTAGCCATCCATTTATCTATAATGTTAGAATGGGATTGCCTTTTTAGTTGATAGGTAGCATTTCTATATTCTAGACTATGTAGTAGGTTTTGATACTGTCATTGTAATACTTAGGGTTACTGGCATTATCAATCATAATTAGAAAAAAATGCCACAGACATATTTTTAAAAGCTGCTTAAATAGATGTAGTGAAGCTACTATGAATTAGACATTTTTAAAATAAAACTAGAAATAAAATAGAGTAAAACTTAAAAGAAAACCAGGTGTGATCTTTGAACTAGAATTCATTGGCATCATCATAGTAAACTGTCAGTTCTTGATCAAAACACTTAACTCTAATGCTGATTTTTATTTCTTTTGTAATAACCTGAATTAAAGCCTACCTCACAGGGTTGTTGTGAGGATTAAGGTATAAGAACCAAGGTGATAGTGTACAGTTGGCAGATATTAACAAAGGTTATATATATTCACCCATAATTTGTCGATTACCTTCAGTGCCATGAAAACTTTTACCTGTCATACATTTGACAAGTTCATTACTTCTTATTTTTCCTCAATCATAAAATATGTTTAAAATTTTACGTTTTAAAGTAAAGCCTCAAAATTTAAACATCTTTTCCACTTGCCTTGAACTATCCATCTTCAAATTTTTTACATTATTTTTAATCCAAATTTCAAGTTGCCTTATTTTTATCCACTTCAATCTCTCAAATTTTTTGAGGAATGAATTCATCCTTTCTTCTTATCCAAGAAACAAAGATTGGAAGTTATTTCTTAAACTATTTTTTTAACTTTAAAATGGCAAAACATTTGTGCTACATTCATATTATTCTCAAATTTATAACAACTAATGTTTAACTCCTAGAGCAATGGATGCTTCATATTACAGTACACTTGGTAATGTGGCAATTTAAAAAACAAGTGAGAAACTGGATATAGTATAAGGGCTTAGGCCTTGGAAACAGGTCATTCTTTACTGCTTATTAGATTAATAACCTTGGGCAAGTTATTTAACTTGTCTGAGCCTGAGTGAGCTCATCTATACAATTAGAATTCTCATGGCTTTTTCAGTTCATTGATCTGAGAATTAATTGAGTTAACATGACAAGCGCCAAGCATATACCAGACCTAATTCATCTATTCAGCAAGTATTTATTGAGTGTTTGCTATATGCCAGACACTGCTCTAAGTGCTAGGGATATACAGATGGTCCTTCCCTTCATGGAACATACAGTGGGGAAAACAATTAAAAGGATACTCACAATAATAATGTGGTGAGTGTTATTATAGGCAGAAAACATGTTGCTATAAAAATACCTACCAGGGAAACCTAACCTGAGACAGGTTGTATTGGGTTCAGTCAGAGAAGTCTCCCTGATGAGGCAAGACAGAATGGAAGTTAACCAGATACTAGAGGTAAAAAAACATTGTAGGTCAAAGAGGTAAGTTTGGAAATGTCCTAGAGGTGAGTTTAGAAAGTGAAGCCTATAGACTAACATATGACCTGCTGATGTGTAATTTGCCCCACACATTCTTTCAAAAAATAGAACCACTTTAAAGAATAAGGAAATTTAACATAAATATTCAGAGTCATGACTTCTCTTTAAAAATAATTTTAAAATGAGAAACTCAGCTCTGGGTTCAAATGCCAATATTCACTTAGGCAAGTTGCCCCCTAAACTGCTCTCCAGTTCTCTGCAGTCCCCACCCTACTATGCGGTGTCTCATCACTGGCAGCAGCACTATTTATATTCCCTGTGTGAAACCTGTAAGGGTTTTACAGGGTTTTTGCCTCCTAACCTAGAAAAAAGAGACAAGAGATCTTTCAGTGAATAGAGTAAATATTGCTACTAAGTGATGGTGGTGGTGACAGTGGTTGTCATGGTGTAGTGGTAGTGATGGTGGTGGTGACAGTGGTTGTGATGGTGTAGTGGTCGTGATGGTGATGGTAGTTCTTGTTACAGTTTTGTCATTGTTTTCTTATTGATAATACTTATCATTATTATTATTTCTAAAAAAATTAATGCCATTTCCATCCCTAAAGCCTAGTTTATGACTATCTTACTTAGGTATCAGATCTGCTATGTCAGTATATTGGGTATTGTTGGGTATGTACACCTGAAGCCAAGTACTATAATTCTCTAAGAAAAATATCTTACACATGAGTAGCTCTCAAATCATCAGATTAATTTTCTAAAGGAAAAGCCTTTGGACATAAACACAACTACTAAGTGAGTCTTTTTTTTTTTTAGGTATTTGTAGTATATTTACTCTAGTACAGATACTCATGAGAATCAGAAGAATTTATCCTAGCTAATAATCCAGCTGAGAAATGTTACTCTTAAAACAACTAAAAAATACTTCCAAAGCACCATAAACTGCTGCCATAAACTTAGAAACATAATCTGGCTACTACAGGCATTTCGAGTTTCTTTATTTCTTTTTAGAGTGCCTTATTAATGTGAGATAAATGTTTTATATGCCTTTAATAGGTTTTTAATTGCATGTTTCATGTGTAACATTCACAAAGAACCAGAATGTATTTCACATCCTTGTTATGTAAGATAAAGATATCAGTGTTTGAGTAGCTCAAAAGTCTAACTCTGCTAATTTCCAAATCCCCTGTGTCATTTGCCTTGCCGCATTCGTAAGGCCATTCTGTAGTTGGTACTCTGCCATGGGGTTCTGAAACACATTTTTAGGATTTGACCATGTTTGTCATCCAGTATTATGATCATTTGCATAATACCTCTGCATAGCATTTTCCAAACTTTTCTTAAAGTACTTTCCTTATAAAGTATATAATTTTCCCATATATTCCTGAGTATTTGCATTATATCTAGCTGCGGTTGATTCTACAAGTTTCTAGGTTAGGTTTGGATTAATGTTATAAATATATTGCTACATATGTTAATTCTACATGTTGCATTTTTACTGAACAATAGAACAAAGACTGAAGAATGGGATTTCTTTATCTATTTTAGTTGGATGACTATAGTAAAATATACTTGAAAAAGTAGTCATGTTCTTCCCCCAGAAGAACTTCTAAAAGTTGCTCAAGCGTGTTAATCACCCAGAGGAAAACCAAAATTTAGCATTAGCTTAAGTTTTCCTTGAGCAACTCTACTAAGGAAGTATTTACTTACTGTTCTAATAAAGTATAGTCATGCTTTATGATAATTTATTTATTTTTTTATGATAATTTATTTTAATGATAAAATAGAAGAAGTGATGAGACATTTGGGTTGACAGCTTGAATGTTGAAATATCCATATGACAAAACAATTTTATAGCAATCAACAAATATCATTTGGATGTCAAACTTAATTCCTGAAATTATGACATGTTTTTAGAGTTTCTAAACCAAATCTGTATTCTTATCCTCGGGCTTCCCTGAACTATTTACTGCTGGTGTCAACTCTCCTTCAAGCCTCACGCTAAGGTTTCCCTTTGGTATTTGTCTTGGCAGCAAGCTTGCTAAAAAACGCAAAGATGCTCTGGGGAACACCCGGCAGGAGATGACGCACATGGTGAATGCTATGGATCGAAGTTATGCTGATCAGAGCACTCTGCATGCAGAAGACCCTCTTTCCATCACCTTCATGGACCAACATAATTTTAGTCCAAGATGTAAGTTGTTCATCAAAATTTTAATCAAAGATTTTTAAAGATCTTTAATGTCTCTCTGAATTCAACACATTACCTTTTGAATAGTGAGGGGAAATAAGAAAGAGAGATGGGAAAAGTAGCTGGAAAGAGAAAAAGTGATATAGAATAGTATGGAGTTTATCAGAAGGCTTATTTTCAGTCTTGATATTGGATTTAGTTTAACTTCAAACTGTATGAATTTTATTACTGTGTTATAAGACATATCCATATACCACTCACCAAATCTTATGTTATTGCTTTAGGTTAAAATATACTTGATTGCCTACATAAAATTAGTTCATGTCAGAATTTTTTTATAATTGTTTTGCCATTTGAGTCTTCCTTTGTGTAAGATAAAGTTCCTTTTGAGATAAGAAATATCATAATTCTTTCTGGGAGTTATTGGCATGGGAAAGTTATTTTATTTAATTATTCTATAGACTCCTGGAGAATTTCAGTAATAAAAAGTTAACCAGGGGAAAGAGGAATCTACAAACACTTAAGTATCTGGTGTGAAGTCCAAAAGTTTACTTGAATTGAGGGATTGGCAGGGAACGGTGAAATCCGTCCATTCACCCATCCATGTTAAGAATTCCTCATGTTGATCTATGAAGGCAGATCTTTTAAAATACTGTCTTTTAAAATATTACCTCTGAAGTAGTTTACTGCTTCACAATCAATATTATTATCTTCAATTTTTCTCTGATTTTTATATCTTGTTCTATAGCACTGTCTTTATTTTGTTACTTTAAGTTAAATTACCTGTCTCTTCAAATCCCCAAGTAAAATTGGTATTTGAAGAAGGCAAATTTTGTTTATCCTTGGCCTTGTGTACACAGAGGCATTTTGTCACAGGTCCCAGAGGTATGTTTACCTCAGTTTGGGAAACACATGTATAAGGAAAGAAGTAAACAATAGAAGTATTATTTTCGATACAGATTATAAATATATGGAATGGTAAGATTGAGAAAATAAAGTATTTGTAGGTTGTGTGCATTTATGGCTTTTCAGAAAGGGATTTTTTTCTGAAATGTTCAGCTTGGTGAAAACTTTTAGTAATTATTGGCCAAATTATTAGTTAGAAATGTTGTAATGAGTCATTTTGGATTTAGTTTTAATAATGATAGAGCTTTTCTGATCTATTTTATTTTCATTTCACTATAAGATAAATGATAGAGAAAAACATAAAATCTTATTATTGTTGAAAGTAAGTTTTGTTAAAAATATAGATGTATCATCTCTCTAACCACTTGCTTTAAAAATTAATCAGTTAAGGATTTGAAAGGATTTTTGTTTCCAAAGCTTTTCTATCTAATGACTGTGTACCTTATTAGGAGGCTTGAATTTAGCAGTATAACTATAAATATACACTTATGAACTTGGAGAAAGGATTAAATCTATTTCCCAAAGTTAACTAAAAATATTTATTTGGAATGAATATAAGATAATTACTTCTCTAAGTACCTCACACTTGATAAATCTAAAATACATGTTTTTCCCCCCTAATTTTATAATCCTTATAATGTCATGCTGAATCTTCTTGGCTTTTAAAATTGAACTGACTACTGAAATATAATTATAGATGCACCTTTCCTGGTATTTTGAGATAACCCAGGCTTTGAAAAAGAGAATTTTACCTTTGCAGGTTATAGTAATCAAAGAAAGTTTAATAGATATATTTCTTAAGAAATGATAAATCTATTTTAAAGGGAAAAAAGAGCATAAAATACAACTTTAGGGCAATATGTTCCTTCATGAGCTTTGTTTTCCTACAGTGCCCAATGATCCACTTGTGCCGACTGCTGTGTTAGGTGAGGCCCTAATTCTTTGTCATCTTTTTTTGCATGGATCACCCTTCCTTGCATGGGTTATAGCTTTGTCCACGCAGTAATTATTTACAGCACAGGAAGCAGTTTGATTTCGAAAATATAGTCCTGGTTTTATCAAAGAGAGCAACTGTGGTCAACACAATTAGATCTAGTGCATTTCAAATTAGTAAGGTATGCTTTTTTAAAAACAACATATTCTTTCATTCTTGGTTCTGTTAGATTTGGAGTGAAAGTACAAGGGCCCCCAATATATACCTAATGTTTATACATGCAAGTAAGTAGAATGAACCCAAATGCACACATTTCAGGGGCCAGTGCTACCTGAATCATTAGTTTATATATAAAAATCTACCTGATTTAAAGGGCTTTTCTAAATCCTCCTAATTTTATAGCAACTAAAGAACACATTTCCAAGTAAACATTAGGAATGTGTGCATTTGCTTTAGTTTTGTCTTTGTTAAGACTTTATAAATGCAGGTAAAGTTGCTACAATATTGATATGGAGTTTTGCATTCTATGTGCATCTTACATAAGCATTATCTTTCAAAAAATTTAGAATAAGCCAAGATTTACCACTATATAACATCCAAGACAACTGATATTGCTAGTGATGAATAAGACCTTTTCAGCGCTAAAATTAAAATAATGTTTAATCCAACGGTATATTTATGAATAGAATGAGTTTCATTTCAATTTGTACTCTATTCCTTGACTAATTATACACCAATGATTCATGACCAGCTCGCTCATATGTTCGCAAGTTGTCTTATCAGTTTGACCCCCCTGCTTCTAATATTTAAGATTTAACCAGAGAAATGTAGAAATTGCCAGATAAATGTATCTTAAAAGTTCCCAGTTCTCATGTTTTATATTTAAATTTCTTTGAACACAAAACATTAGCTTATGCATGTTTTTATTATCCATGTATTCAATGTTTAATTATATTTTAAAAATATGTTGGAACAATACAACTAAAACAGTTAAGCAAAATATACCTCTTTTTCACTAAAATAATTATTAAAAATTATAATTTTATAATCTAAAGATATATTCTAAAAGAATCTGTCTCTGATTTCACTCTCCCTTTGATGTCCACACCAGTAATGGCAGGGAAGTGAGCTGGGGAATTTGCCCCAAGGGATGGTCTGATCATGTAGGAAGGAGCCAGGAATCATGATCTTTGGGAGGCATCAAATGCCTCTGAAAACGTCATCTTCTGTTGAGAGCTGTAGAATGCTGTCAGCATCAAACTAATAAGTTAAATTCAATTAAGTTATTAAAAACTCAAGGAAAAAGATAGTTACCTCACTGTTAAAATTTCGTTACAGTAATATTCAAGGACATGTAGAATTGGGTCTAAGTCTCAGTCCTCTTGTGGACTCACAGTATGAACTCAAGAAAATACCTTTGTCTTTGCTTCTCCATCTGTAAAATAATATAATATTTCTTACCATACCTTTTCCTCAGAGCTTAGTAAAGAGAAAAGGAGATAATGTATAAAGTTTAAAAGACTATTGTAACAATTTTCCCCATGAAAGAAGATATTTTTGTTTAAGGAAGGCTAGAGTTAACACAATAGAATTATAAAATCTGTTCATTTAAACAGTCAGTGTGCATTTTATTTCACTTTGAAGGTCAAGCTGATTTTTTTTTATGTTTCTTCTTAAAAGCTAAAAAGCTCTTTAATCATACCAGATTTAGAAATGATTTGTTGCATTTTTTCATCATTCTTGGAATCACTGTGTTTACAGTTGTTTTGCATCCAGCTGATTTTGTATTTATAAAGCAATTTTTGAAGTCACTTCAAATATTGCTTGATATTAATATCTGCTTACTGATTTAAAAAGAAGTTAGAAATTTTTGTATTGATTCATATTTTTGTTTTTTGTGTTCTACTGCTTCATTGGGTTAAAGTCCCTATAACTGGTAAGTGTATTACAAAGAACTCTAGGCAACCTTTCCGTCAAGGAAATATTTGAAGTTATTCTTAAATGTGTGATAAGGATAATGATTAGTACATGTACTCTTACTTCTAGTCACATTATTAGGTAATTTAATGAGGTAGAAATGTATAGAGATTAATAACTCATATGTGATAATTTAAAAAAATACTGCTCATTGTACTAATGTATTAAAGCTTAATGCAAAACAAAAGGCACTGTCTACTTCATGTTGATAATCATGTAAGATTTGGAATATGGGTGAATTTTGTTTTTCTCACTGAGCCTTTTACAAATGTAAATATTCCACTGCTCCAGCAGGTACAACGTGTGCTCTGGGGCTGCTTCACAGAGCACTGACTACCTTATTCCAGCTTGGGTCATTGCGTTTTGCCTCCCTGACATTATTCTCTTTACTTCTCATCCTAAGCTTTATATTCTGTGGTAGTGCCCAAATCGGTGGCTTCTGAATTTAATTTTACTGGGAGATGTATATATTCTTTATGTCAGTGTATTGATTACAATATTTTAGCAAAGATAGATCAATTGAGTGTTGTCTCATAGAAAAAACAGGAAACTCTCATAAATCATGTTTGCTAGCAAACGTTTGTGTGTAGAGGAGTGGGAAACCAGAGTAAAGAGCATTAATTCATTTGGGTGTTTTTAGGTCACAACAGAATCCAGCAGAGTTTTGTTTTTTTAGTTCAATGTAGAGTTTTAGAAGTAAATTCAAAAAGAAAAACTGCATTCATCCTAATAAGAGAAAGTAAAGTAAATGCAATCAACCTAAATTATAGAAGCATACAAATCTGATTGTGGGGTTCTTTTTTTTTTTTTCCTTCTCCAGGAAGAAAAAATGTTTATCATGGGGACAACAATTCATTTTTTGCCATATCCTATTTGTAGAGTTGGTGATAGAACAGGCAAATGTACCAGCACTTGAAATATGTTTAACTGTTAACTAAATATCATTCTCTACAGTATGCATTATCATTAAAACAAAAGTTCCCCTAAGAGTGTATTTTCTCCTCTGTTAATGAGTATGGCAGTGTAATGTTTTCTAAAGTAACACCCCTTCAAACATTTGTTTTTTTTTTAACATGGTAAGTTTAAATGTGGTAACTATAAGCATGCTTCTTCTCATTGTAATGATTAGTACTGTGGTCATTAAAGTAATATTTATTTTTCAGAGGTAAAATGTTCTTGTTCTTTTCTTCCTTCTTATGACAGAGACTTAAGAGTTTCTTTTCATTTTAAGCTAACAACACAGTTGAGATGGGGCCTATACTTAAATGTGGGTCGTGAGGGATTTAATAGATTTCTAACTAACTGAGTCATTGAAATATGTATTGAGTGACTGCTTTGCACCAGGCACTAAGAATAAAGAGAAAAATATGACTCTTGTCTCTACATGCTAAGTATTGAGAGTTTAGTGAGGAAAATAGATCAGTAAGTAAATGATTAAAGTACATTGTAAGTGAAATGAATGTTGGAGAACAGGAGGCCATGGGAACACAAAGCAGGTGCTTTGTAGCTCAGCCTCAATGGGCCGAGGAAGAATTCCAGAGGAAGTACCTAAATATTTTGCCCCAGAGACATACCCCCATTTCTTTTATACAGTAGCCAGAAAAGTCAAAATGTATCAGCAATAAAAACACAACAGTAATAATAAACCAAGGGAATGGAGATCAAGTATAAATGCACATGTAACCTGGCTAGCAGACGTAGTGGGCCCAGGGGCTGATTCTGTAGAATGTTCATGTTTCCCAGTCTGGGAGTGTATCGTGGTAAAAAGCCAGAGGTGGAAGGGCATAGTACGGCCGCAGGGCAAGAAGAGCAGCCCTGTGGGGATGGGTTGCCTAGAGGGAGGTTGGGATATGGGTGGGAAAGGATTTGTTCAATTTAATCAAGAATGAAAACACTCTCCAATTGGCAACTTGATCTTCTGGTCCCACTCTATACTGCTCTGACTGCAGGTACAAGAAAAAGTCAGAACTCAGCAAAATCTCCCACTTATAGTTTTTAAAAGTGGATCAGGTGTCTCCCTCTACATCTCACAGCATGTATTGTCTTACTGATAGACACATAATATACCCTGACCTCCTACCTTGAGCTGAAGTAAAAGCCTTTGTCTTTATAGGGGTGCTGCCCTAGGTCTATACTATATTTCTTTCCCTTCCTCCTACTATTAGAAAGATCATAAGATCTTAAAATCTTATTTGCATAGATATATATTAAACAAGGTAACTTTGTCTTTTTTTTAATCTTCTGGAATCTGAAAAATGGCAGATGAGAACCACAGTGCTACAGCAGAATCCAGTCGTCTTCTAGATGTACCTCGCTACCTGTGTGAGGGGACAGAATCCCCTTACCAGACGGGACAGCTGCACCCAGCTATCAGGGTAGCCGACTTACTGCAGCACATTAATCTCATGAAGACATCAGACAGCTACGGGTTCAAAGAGGAATATGAGGTGAAAGTTTCAATACTATATTGAATTTCATTTCTAACCATGATACCCAGCGCCATGTAACAGCTTTAACATAGCAAGCAGTGGAATACTCTGTCGACTGTCTAATCCTTTCTCTGTAAATGTACAATCAAGTGTACATATGAGGAGAGGGGGGTAGATGGATTGAAAGAAAAGGGTACTTCCTGGGGATATATCTGGGTCAAAATTCCTTTTAAGAAATAAAAAAATATTGGATCCCATAATTTATTTGACTGTTACTTAAAAACCACTTTGTTAGACTTTATATTTCCCCCGCTCAAAAATCCATAGCAAGATACCTTGAGTCCCATTGTATCATTGCAGGTTCTGCTATTTGAAAGACCTAAGCAGTGGATACTTTTCTGCCTCTTTGCTTGTTGACCCTCTGTTGAGACATAAGATCTAGCTTTTTGCCCTAAATGTACTACTTGTCACTCTGAGTTTTGTTTTGAGGATTATAGGTTGAGGGAGGCTGGGAAGAAAAACAGAGCGCGGAAAATCCAGACAACAAAAAGAAGCCCAAAAAAGGACATGGGAAATTCTTCTTTCATCGTTATTGCCCCTTGTTACTCAAACCAAAATACCAAGATTATACTACAAAAGAAGTGATTTAAACTAAACATCCCAATAAACATAGTATAGCAAAAAAGAAACAGTTCCTCTGACACTTTTCAATTACTGAGAAATATCAGTCTGGGGTGTACAAGAAAGTTCCTCCCCCACTGTACACACATATGTAAAGTAAAAGAGAACAAACAGTACTTTACTTTGAAAGACCACCTAAAATACATCTAACTTTGTAAGGAATCTTCTAAACATTACCTTTAATTTAAGATTACTTGTTATACCTTAGTTTAGGAATGAGTAAAATTATTTTTGAATTTTGAATGTTGATTTTAGATATATGCAGGAAACACTATGCTGTGTTAACAAAATAGTGCAAGGAATTACAATATTCTGCCAGAGCTGGGGTGTTTTTTGTTTGTTTGTTTGTTTTGTTGTTGTTGTTCATTACATGTATATTCCTGTGTACCTCGCTTCAAAGACCGTTGACTCTTTGAAGACCCCATTTCCTGTGTTGAGCAAAGTTTAAGTTTTTCTGCAAAAAGAAATCTATACCCATATTTTAAATTGCTGCATATGGTAATTAAACCAATCAACAATTTCATCTGTTCCAAGATTCTTGGAGATAGTGGCTCTTTTTAATTTCCATATGGTCTCTTGTAGAGACTCAGTCCTTTCTACGATCTTCAAAGAAACTGAAATGTGGTGTATTGCACACGATTTAGTGAATAATTATGGGAGAAAACAGGTTTTCTTTTTCCTGTTAGAAATGCTAAAGGAAGCATACTTTTGAAAGATGCTCATTAAAAGTAGTTTTGAAGCTATTGATGCTTCCTCTAGTTCCATCTCACAAAGTTATAGTGATCTTAAATTTGAAATACTTTCAAGGTCCTTTTTTTCCCCTAAAGTTGTTTCTTGTCCTTAATTTAAACTCAGTCCAATCCAAGATGAGCAAGTAGGAGTCCAACAAACAAGCTTTGAGGTCTGAAAATTGAACTTGTTTACTGCTGTAGTACTCCCTTCCTCCCAGAGAAGATGGCTTTTACTGTTTTGTCTTCAGAACAAACAGACCTGATTCAAGAAAAGGAATTAAATTCAGTGCGCTTGTTAATTTTGGTTTTTTTTTTTCTAGAGCTTCTTTGAAGGACAGTCAGCATCTTGGGATGTAGCTAAAAAAGATCAAAATAGAGCAAAAAACCGATATGGAAACATTATAGCGTGTAAGTTCTCTTACAATTCTTGGTGAATGTAAATACTGTGTGTAGAAGATAAAGAGTAATTTGCAATTCCTCCTTATATGGTTTTAAACTTTAAAAAAATCCCAGAGGGTGACACATCTGTTCATAAAATAATCCATTTAATATTAGAACAGCATTGGCTATTGGCAGGGATTCAGAAATTGTCACCATCCTCATTAATTAATTGACTCAGACTCTTCACCCTGTGGAGATAACGTGCCGCTTGATTTTATGTTTGTACATAAATATATGGGGGTGTCATTAACAGCTGAAAGTATTAGAATAACAAATACGAAGGATTTTTTCAGTGATAAATTGCTGTAACTCTTCCACCAAACCTATTCAAGGTGGGAGTGTTATTCTTTCCATATACCATATTTCCTTTCTTGGAGCCAGTGCCTGAACCCCAGGTGTTCCATGTTACTTATCATAAGGGACTTCCTCCTGATGAAGTCTTTACAATGTATTCATGAGGTAAATAAATTGATTATCATATGAAACCAAAGGGGCAGTAAGAAAAGTAACAGATAGTTTAGCTTGTAACTAACTGCTGATTTACTTAGACCACTTTATTCTCAATTTAAATTATTTTACACTGTCTTTTGAATACATCAGAATTTAACCTTCACTCTCACAAAACAAGTTGAGAGCAGGGGTTCGAAATTCACTCCCTAGTTCTGTGGCTCATTTTCTGTAAAGTACGGGGAGAAAAGATCCCACCCATATAGAATCATGCCTAACAAGCAAAATTAGGAGTTAAGGCAAGTTCAGTTCTTTAGAAAAATTTATGACTCAAATGATAATTTATCAGACATTATCATGTCCCGTAAAAGCTTTCTGACTATAAATGTTAGTCATTGAAGCTTTATTAACAGAATATTATCATTGTAATAAGTAATGAGCTCATTAAAGTTCTTGCATTTCTTCAAATGACTGGTATCCAAGGAAATTTTGAAAGTATATTATGGATAATCAGCTGTTAACCACCGAATTATTTTAAGTCTCTACTAGGGTCATTGTCTCAGAACAGGGGGAAAATTTAATAGCTTTTATTTTATCCTTTAAAAAATTTAGATGATCATTCCAGAGTAATTTTGCAACCTGTTGAGGATGATCCTTCTTCAGATTACATTAATGCCAACTATATAGATGTAAGTATTTTTATCCTTCAGTATGCCCAACTTGTTGGCTTATATATGTAAATCTTTTTGCTTGTTATTACCTATAAAGTGATTGCTAGCTTTTTAAAATAAAGAACAAACTGTACACTTTTCCTTGTTCTACGTCCTAGTACTTACTGACGTTGTTGTGCTTTCTTTCACACCTGACTTTGGTTTGGGCTGTAGATTTGGCTGTACAGGGATGTAAGTACCACTATATGTAAATAACAGCACCCTATCATAAATATTTAATGTTAACTGCTCAATTACAGTTACTACTAATGCTCACTACTAGCTATCTCTGCATGCTTCCCCTAATTAGCCTCATACGGTGTACCTATGTTCATTTTTTTGTAACTCCTTTACATGTGTAAAGATCTACTTTACCTCTTTCCCTTTTCTATGTTTAGAAAAACAGGACCATTTTTAGCTTTTGACAATTTATTATGTACTCGAGTTTTATTTGTTGATGGTTTCTGTTTCTGGTTTTTATTCCTTACCCTTCCCCAAACATATGTGAGAAGCTGGATAGTATGATGTGTATTAGTGTTTCTGAAATTTTACTTTTTTACATTTGACTTCTGATGTTAAAACTGGGTAGGGAGACTATTTTGTGGTGTGTGGTATTGGTTTGTAAAGTATTGAAAATCCTTAGGCAAAATAATTACTAAACTGCATTTGTAAAATACGCATATCACACATATATATTGAATCATACAAATGAAAGTTTGTTTTGATCATACATTCTGCTGTTCAGTTTTGGTTGCAAACATATCTACATGTAAATTCTTTATTTAATGGAAAGTAATTATCAAATAAAATAAAATATTAAGGAGGCAATATATTACATTACATATAAGAAGGACAGGCTCTGTTCATACTTCCTGGTTCAAAATCACACTGGAAATTGTGAGAATGTTGATTCATCTCTCTGTGCCTCAGTTTCCTCATCTTTACAGTGGGGGTAATAATAATACCACTAACCTCATCATTTTGTTGTGAGAATTAAATGAAGTAATTCATGTTGAGCATTTAGCACAATGCCTAGCACATATTAAGCACTCATTAAACTTAAGCTATTTTTTAAAAAAAATAATCCAAACCTAGGTGTGCTGAAATTAATTAATTCTAAATATGCATTAATTGTGAGGCAAAAGGTAGAAATATCAAGTATTGCAGCATATATGATACATTTTTAGATATATAAAAGATACGAAAATGAGGACCCAACTTTTTCTAATTTCTATAAATAGGAAATAATTTTTATCACATTTATTAAGCTCATGTTTTACTGTTATTTTGTGAATTGTCATTATTTATATATTTGATGAATGAATTTTATTAAGTATAGTCTCTGAGTATATTGGTTAAATTTCTGCTCATCATTTTACTCTCATTCAATATTTCAAATTTATCAGACATCTCAACATGGAAAACTAAACTTAACAGTCTACTCTCTAGAGTAAATATATCAGCAGTCCTCTGACAAATTTATACTTGTTCTTACCCATTTAGTTTAACCTTGGTTTTCTGCCAAGACCCTGGCAGGACATTTGGTCCTATCCAAAATGTCCATGGAGACCTTTGGTCCACGCCAAAAGTTCTTGATATTTGGTGCCATCCGAAACCATTTGGCATGGACCTAGTAAGCTCATGCACATTTTAGATGGAACCAAATTTTAAGGGCCTTTCAGCATAGACTAAGTGTCTTATGGACATTTTGGACACAACCAAGGGATCCTGTAAATATCAAGAACCTTGACGTGGACCAAATGTCTTATGGATATTTTGGTTAGGACCAGATGGTCTGCTAACTCAGGCTTTTACTAAAGCCCTTTGCTCAAGACACAACAAAGTCAAAGCTTAACCTTATTATACCATTAACATTTTTGCTATTCATGGTCTTTTGGAATTCAAACCAGTTGAAAGCAGCTAACAACTTATCCCTTATCTGGAATAATTTCTTTATTGAAACAATATTAAGTGCTTAACCACATAGAACTCAAGGCACACTAAAAAAAGAAAGAAAAAAATACTAAACCTTTTGTTCAGGATAAGATGCATTTTTTAAAAGATTTCTTTCCCTATATATGTGTGTACCTATAATTATGTGTGTGTAAATTAATGTTATCAGCACACACAAAATAGTTTTGGCAGATTCCTGAACATATTATAGAACAGAAATATTCTCTAAAAAATCTCAGCAGGACTTTGACTTGATGCACGCATGCATTGTCCAGCTCTAACATTGGAATGTTCTGTTATTTTTTTATGGTTCTAATATGTCGTTGTCTATTTGTAATGCAGTGTGTTGTACTTTTGGATGATAAAATAAGAATTAATATTTTTGAACACAATTTTGCCAGGAATGAATGACTAAAGATTAACATGAAGGCATAAACATTTTAGTGAAACCAAACAAAATCTATGAAGTTATTTCCTAGCAAACAAAACTCAATTATGTAATATATATTTTAATCAGAGCCCTTAAAATATTTAATTTTTGCTTTATTTTTACCTTTCAGATAACCTAGGTTTGAGAAGTGAACTATGAGTTCACTACTCATTTCTGGACTTTTTACTGTAACTTAATCTTAACAGGTGGTTGTCTTCATCTTTTTATGCCTTCATTCATTTATTTCTGACGCTGATATAAAATGATGACCAATTTGTGCTCCTATTTTAGGGCTACCAGAGACCAAGCCACTACATTGCAACTCAAGGTAAAACTTTGCCTTTTTAAATGTAATAGAGTAACCAAACTTGCTTAAGTCATCCATGTGATTTTTTTTGTAATTTTATCTGAATTAACTGAAAAAAAAAAGATCAGATTTTCTGCTTAACACTGCTTTTTATTCATTTGTATAATACAAATTGTTTTCTCTGTTTAAAATGTATATAAATTAAACCTTGATTTTTTTTTTAATTAAAAGTAAACGAGAAGCTGCTGGTAGTTTTGAGATTTGGTTCTTAGTATCCTGATGTCCCAGACCACTAGTCAACAGGGATGGGCAGAGAAATTACTTATTTTTTGATGAAAGCAAGTTAGATCTCATCTTGTGTAAGGTGCCTGTTTTCTTGCAACAGAGGCTGTCGGCCTGGCACGTAATAGTACCCAAGACCAACACTGCTATAATGAAATACTGGACTGTCTTGCAACAATTGTTTTAAAGTCAAGACTAAGACAAAACAAAGGGCTAAAGGGAACTTAGTCGAGTTCATTCTTCGTGGAAAATAAGAAGACAGTAAAGAAATCTTGTTATAGTGGCACACTGGGAAATAAAAGTATACTAACAGTAACACCAAAACCACTCTAGTAATCTCCCCAAACTGACCACTGACCATCAGAAGAGAAACCTGCACATCTTATTTTATAAAAGAGGAAAGTAAAACAAAAGTTAATTTGCTCTTTTGACAGCGGTCATTTTCTAAGTGTTTTTCACATATCTTTGGTGTAATTGAGTTTAATTATAAACTCTTTAAAGTTAGAAAGATCATCCATGGTGAATAATATTCTGGTTTCATGGTATAGGGTAGAGTAGAGCCCAGCAGCTGCTTTTGCAGTTCAGAGATGATACTGTAAGATTAGAATGTGTCCTTATATGTATGATAGTTCTTCATTAACCCCTAAACATGCACTGTTTATAAATGATGTGTGTATATTTATTTGGTAATATGTGCTGTTTGGTTGATGGTGGTGTAAGACTTCCTATTTTGACATGTACATGAAGATGCATTAAAGTAACTTAGAGATAGATATAAGTACCCTAAAAACTAGTGATTTCTTTTCTGAATTTGAAAACATAGAAGGCAAACTGAAACAAACTTGTACATGCCTATGTTTTTGCCTTTAGTGTGAATTTAGATATGAACTGAATTTAAGTACTTTCAGTGACATTTTGTGTTACACCTTTAATTTTTCTTCTTTGGGTCATTTAGTTTATAGTGCTTTTTATCTTGTCTAAACTTCTTAATAACTACAAAATTTCTCTGATAACATAATATTCAAATTAATTTTTTATAGGCCCAGTTCATGAAACAGTATATGATTTCTGGAGAATGATCTGGCAAGAGCAGTCCGCCTGCATTGTGATGGTTACAAATTTAGTTGAAGTTGGCCGGGTAAGAGGCACAAAAAAATCTGTGTGTCACAGAATATGACTGTAAGTTGAATAGCAAAACATAACACACTTAAAATAGAATATCATTCAATTGTTTGAAAAAAAATTCTTAGGCATACCATTTCAAGTGAGTCTTTGATTGCTGAGAAATTATTTCTTATTTAATAAATAAAGTAAGCTTTGATTTTGTACTAGAATCTAATTGCATTATCAGGCTTGTATGTTTTTATGAAACTGCACAAAATCTTTCTATTTATTGTGTAACAGGTTATTTTATCTCATTTGTAGATTTTTACACTGTCTTTTAATTGTGACCTGAAGAGTTATCACTGAAATTAAATCATCTTGGTTAATGGGTATTATATACTCAGGTTCACCTATATATACTTTTTGTTGTTTAGGTTAAGTGCTATAAATATTGGCCTGATGATACTGAAGTTTATGGTGACTTCAAAGTAACTTGTGTAGAAATGGAACCACTTGCTGAATATGTAGTCAGGACATTCACCCTGGAAAGGGTAAGTACCCTAAAGTTCTACAAAAATATGTATATTGAAACTTTTTTTTTTTTTTCTTAAAATCCATGTTAAGATTTGTCTTGATGATGCTATCAAATCTATTCATTCATTCATTCCACAGATATTTATTTGAGAGCATAACATGTGCCGGGCATGTTTCTAAATCTTGGGACACATATTAAATCCCTGCTCTTGTGGAGCTTATAGTCTGTTGAGGGGAGAAAGACATTAAAAATTATCAAATAAACAAATACACCACATATTTTGAAAAGTACCATGGAGAAAAATAATGTTGGGAATGGAAGTAGGGAAAATTGCTGAGGTAGAGGAAGGAATGGCCTACAGTTTTAACAGAATGATCAGGAAAGGAGTTGTTGAGAAAGTAACATAAGTAAAGGCTTGAAGGAAATGAGGGAGTGAGTGATACAACTATTATATATCCCAGGGAAGGATCATATCCCAGGGAAGTTGTCCCAGGCAGAATATTCCTGATGGAGGGAAGAGTCATTTCAGAGACCTAAAGGCATGATATTCCTGTCATCATGAGAAACAGCCAGGAATCTAGGGTATTCAGAGATAGGTAAGTGAAGGGGAAAGAAATACGAGATAAAGTCAGAGAAATAACAGAGCCAGATAAGTGAGCCCTTATGAGCTACTATGATGATTTTAGTTTGTATTAAAGGTAAAGGTAGCCAGCCATTGGAGGGTTCAAGCCCAGGAGTAACATGATCTGACTTTTTTTTAACAGGATCAGAAAGACTGAAGCAGAGTGGGCAGTGTAAGTAGACTGAAGTAAGACGTAGGAGCAATAACATACATTGTTGCAGAAAAGTTTAATAAATTTGACTACACAAAAGTGTAAAATTATCTGTATCAAAAAATTTTAAATTAAAAGATGTACACGCAACAAAACAAATCTGTGATTATTTAATATTCTTAATTCATAGTGTTAATATAAATAGAAAGGAAACAATAGAATCCCCCCCAAAAAAAGGAACTGCTAAGCTGCCTATTGAAAATGTTTAACCTCATGCTATACCATTTTGTACTTTCAAATCAGCCAGACCTTTTTAAAAAAGAATTCTAATCCTCATTGATTTTAAGGATATGGTGAGACAGATATTTTCATATGTAGCTGATTGTACTTAAATTGACATAAACCCTCTGTAAATCAGTGTATCTACAGAACTTTAAAATATTGATGTCCTTTGACCAAGAAACTTACCTTCTATGAATCTATCCTAAAAAATTTATTAAAAATACAATGACTCATATATAGTCATAGAAAATTATAGATAACCATAACTGTCCACAATAGATAGTTAAATTATACATCTATGATCTGGAAATACCACTCTTTGCAAATGATATTTATAAGTAATTTTACCATCATAAAAAATAATTAGGGCAAATATTAAATGGAAAGTACCATCATACAGAACAACATGATTATGATGATCACAGCTATAAAGTATGTATGAAAATTTCTTAGACAAATCAAGTAGAAAAAAATAAGCAAAGATGTAGGAGATTTCAAGAAAAGAACCATCAAGCATGATTTAATGAATAGCTAGATCCCATTATTATGGAAAGAGAGAATTTGGAGTATACATTCTTCTTGTAAGTTCATTAAAGTTTTATAAAAAAATCAATCATGTACTTAGTTATAAAGGAAATCTGAATGTATAACGAAAATTCAAGACATTTCCAAAACCAATGGAAAATAAAAAACAAATCACTGACCAATGATCCCCCAGATTAGGCTCAGAAATCACCAAAGCCTCTTTTGAATAATCTTTGAACTATAGCCTTAAAACTAAAATTATATTGTAAAGATAAACAATTTCATGTCAAAATTTCCCACAAGTTATCTTATGAGAAAAATATATACTCAAAAATGATTTCTATTTTGAAAGGCAGTCTAAAATCTTGTGAAAATTCATAAAATTAGAAAATCAGGAAAAAAAGTCAATAAAACAAAGGAAAAATTAAATATAAAACCAAAACACAAACAAAAAAGAATAAATTTAATCAAAGAGCTATTGCCTTGAAAAGAGGAATAAAGTAACTAAACCACTTGTCAATTCCAAATGAAGAACAATCAAAACAAAATATGCAACATTAGATAACACAAAAGGTATATAACTACAGTTACAGTGCTATTAGGAAAATTATAAAAAATAGGACGTGTGAACTTGGAGACAGATTTTAGTCTAGGTACACTGATATTCTAGCAAATAATAATTTCCAAAAATTGACTCAAAGAGAGTTAGGAATCTGAACAGATAGTAAAAGAAAATAGAATGAGTGTTAAAATTTGCCATTAAAATTGTATTATGGTTTCGTAATTGAGGTTTCTTTAACCTTTAAAGAATAACTAATGAATAGCTAATGCCTAAGTTAATCAAACTATTTAGGCCATAGAAAATCATTAAAACCAACTAAATGTATTTTAAAAGCTAGCATAACTGTGATAACAGAACCACATAGAAATAGGACTCTCTCAAGCTCTTCTCTCTGTCTCTCTCTTTTTCAGTCTCTCTCTCCCTTTCTCAAGTATGTACACACACATACATTACAGAACCAACTTCATTCAAGAACATGCTGAAAATTTGAATCCAGCAGTGAATTAAGAAAAGATCGCAACACGATCTTTCATGATTGTTTTTTAAGAATACAAGGATTTTACAACTGTGGTAGGAAATCTAGCAGGATATTTCATTATTTTAGTGCATTACAGGAGCAAAACCATGGGATTTTATTAATAGATATTGTAATGCACTTAATTTTATTTAAAAGACATTTATAGGCATACTCTAATTATATTAGAAAAATAAGGAGACTTGCTAACATTGTTAACATTGTAACATTATTGGGGTTTTATTTTTATTTTATTTTCTTGTTATTTAGAAAAAACACTGAAAAAGAGTGATTTTTTTTTTACATCACATATTTGAAAATTACTCAGGAATATTTAAGTAAAATAAACAATAAGGGAACATGCATTGCCAGATATTAAAATTTTCTAAAAAGAGCGAGGTCCTTACAGCAACTCCAGCAAAAGGATCAATGCAGAGGAGATGAAGTGATTGTCTAAAGTCAGATCTTTGAATAATTTATGGCCTTCCTCACTGGAGCTGACTTGAAAAGTAGTTAAGAAAGTGATTTTATTTGCACAATTCCATGGTGATGTTTTTCATTGTCACTCTTATACTTATTTGTTGAGCCCTGCTTTGTGTATGGTATTGTACTAGGAACGGGAAAGAAAAAGAATTATAAGATATGATCACTGGCTTCCAAGGTTTGGGTGGTATTAGTCTGTTTAAGATGGAATCTAGGGCTTCCCTGGTGGCGCAGTGGTTGAGAGTCCGCCTGCCGATGCAGGGAACACGGGTTCGTGCCCCGGTCCGGAAGGAACCCACATGCCGCGGAGCGGCTGGGCCCGTGAGCCATGGCCGCTGAGCCTGAGCGTCCGGAGCCTGTGCTCCGCAATGGGAGAGGCCACAACAGTGAGAGGCCCGTGTACCGCAAAAAAAAAAAAAAAAAAAAAGATGGAATCTAAAGATAAACTTTCTCAATTTAGTTCATTTATTTCATGCAATTTTCCCACCTTTTCTGAGGAACAAGTGAAACTGAGATTCACAGATCTCACAGTAGAGTTGGAAATATATGGATCATAGTGGGGTTTGGGGGGCTACAAATGTGGATTCTTAAAAATAAATTATGCAGCATTTCATCTATATTCTCCAAGCACTGCTACTACAATGTACAGGCTTCTTTTAACAAAAAGGAAGGGGGAAAAAAGAAAAGGAAGGGAAGAGCTTTGAAATGTGCATTGAAAGGGTTCTCTTAAGTTAACCCAACAGGAGAGAGACATGACGATGGATGCTTTGCTTCTTTCATTTTGTATTTTTGTTGCCATAAGTAATCCTCTGTGTGCTGAATTCTTTCACAGAGTTTAGAAAAATAGTCTGCCCAAAGAACAGTTTAGCTGTCTGTATATTTTTACAAACCAATCTAGAGTAGTACTGTTCTGGAAAATCCCTACATGCTATACATCAAAACTATTTTCAACATGGATAAGCAAGGCATCAGAATCTCTTTGTGAGGTGAGAAGTAGAAAGTTGCTTTTATACACCACTTGAGAACTCAGTGCATTGGGTCAATAGGGCAGCGTTTTAACTTCCCATTTCTTCCTTTTCCCCTAATCATTTTATGTGTTGTCATTCCAAGTAAGGAACAGACTGTCAAGGTAAATACAATTTACCCAGACTTATAGAACTGAGCAAGACTTCTAATTTTCTTTCTTTGGCAGTTGTCTGACAATAAAGGTAAGCTCCTAGGCCATGTCAGCATCCTTTTTCAGAAAAAGCATGGTCTTTGATAAATTTCTGATTTTTTTCATTGTCAATCAGGTCTAGTACTCGTGGTTGTCTTTAATGGCTCTATTTTGGTCCTTTTGAAAACACTTCTTTACATGTTTGCACAGAGGGGATACAGTGAGATGCGTGAAGTTAAACAGTTCCATTTCACCGGCTGGCCTGACCATGGAGTACCCTACCATGCTACAGGCCTTCTTTCCTTTATCCGGCGGGTCAAGTTCTCCAACCCTCCCAGCGCTGGCCCCATCGTTGTGCATTGCAGGTAAGTGGTAGTCCACATGGCATTGACTGTGTGCAGTCAGCTTTTTAAAAATATCCAGACAAGGCTTGTAAGCACAAAAACTAATGCATACTGACAACAGGCGTCCCCACCCCCTGGGCCGGTAGGGCAAGAGGTGGGGAGAGAGAGTGAGAGAGAGAGAGAGAGAGAGAGAGAGAGAAGTGAGCGAAGCTTCATCTCCCACTCCCCAGCGCTCCCGAGCGCTGGCGTTACTGCCTGATCCATTCCCCTACCCACCCCGCCGGGGGCTGTGGAAAAATTGTCTTCCACAAAACCGGTCTCTAGTGCCAAAAAGGTTGGGGACCGCTGGCTTACAAGGTTTCAGCTTTCATGTATTACAGATAAGGTAAAACAGTAATAAAATAAAAGTTAACTCTAAGGAAGATATAAAATAGAAACTTCAGAAATAAATATATTCATCGTAATGTGTGTAGTACTGTCTATAATTGCGAGTGTAGAAACTCTGCCTTTTAGTGGCAACATCTGTGTGTGCAGATGTGTTGTGGTTTGTTTTTTTTTTAGATCACTTTTGCAAATCCCATATTATATTTTGGAATGGTAGGTAAAGATAGAGATTTCTTGCCTATCTAGTAAATTCCCAATAGAATCCCAGCTTTTAAAACTAAATTTGGTAAAAATAAAATACAATGTGTGTGTGGAGGGGGGAAGATAATAATTCCATCATTGCTAAAAGTTTTCTCATACCCTATCCAGTTTATTGTCCTTCCCACACAGAGGCAACCATTATTCTGATTTCTATCACCACAGATTTGCTTTGCCAGGCCTTGAACTTCACATATATAGAATCATACTTATGTCTTCTTTGCGTCTGACTTCTTTTGATCAACTTAATGTTTTGGAGATTCATCCAGTGTGTTGCTTTTATCAGTAGTTTATTTCCTTTTACTGCTAAATAATATTCTATTTTATGACATATATCACAATTTGTTTATCCATTTTCCTGTTGATGAATATTGGCTTTGGTGCCAATTTTTGGTTAGTATGAATAAAGCTTCTAAGAATAAAAAAAAACTAAATTTGAGGCATAGAAAGTTATTAAATGGTTTAAATTGCAAGAATTTGTGCTGTAAAACAGGTACTTAAGAATTTTCTTTTTTTAAAAGCCATCCATCAGAGAACCTTGAAGACTACATCAGTAAAATCCAGCAAATATATGCCAGAAAAATCTGATTATCCAGACTTTCTTCTGATTAGAAACTTCTCTTAAAACAAGCATTCAGAGACACTAAAAGCAAATTACATGGCCTCATTTTGAGATATGAACAGAAAAATATGTACTGAATCTGAAAAGCTTTTCCTAAATGCTGCACACTATTCTCAAATACTGTCCCTTCCAAGCTACATAATAGATTGTGCTTAAGCATTTTTTTTCTTTCTGAAAATCCAGACTATTCAGTATTTAAATGACCATGTATAAAAGGGGGAAAATAAAGCACAAAGAATACAGTAAAAGTAAGGCGTCCCATTAGGATCAGATACTGTGTACCTTGCAAAAAAAAATCTGTTCAATCCTCCTCAAGAAATCTGATATACTCTTCAATTACTTTCTTGTCTCAAACCCTGGGAACAGTGATTGAGAAGATGGTAGGCAAAAAAAAGAAATAGAGATAGCCACAATACCTTTTACTTAAATTTCTTAAATAACAGTAAGTTTAAGAGAAATGACCAAATCTGGACAACAAAGAAATAATGTTAATAGTCTATCTATGCATTTAGAAAATGAGATAAATGGGTTTTCAATTATGGGGTGTCCTGACTTATCATAGAGGTTTACTTTCCTATGAATGGCTTGCTTCAGAAGTGCTCCAAGATTCTCAGATACTCTCTTGAAACAGAAGTGTCATTTTTCTACTTACACTTGGGTATCTGAATTTATGGAAAAGAGGAAGCTAACTACAAAGTGAATTTCCTGTAAAAATCCCAACTATATCTTGTTTGCTCCATTGACTTCTATGTATGATTGGAGAAATATTTGTAGAAATATTTCCAGTGGGTAAAACAATCAACAGTGAATTATGATTCAACTACTGAATTAAATACAGTAAGATAGTGGCATCTTTGTGACCTGTTAAGAATTATATTTCATACCTCACAATTCATTTTCATTTTCTCTTTGTATCACCATTCAAATATTCTTTTTACTGTTGGTCTCCTCCCCATTGATAATCGCCATTTTCTTCCCCACCCTCACTGTTAACACTTCCCCTGAATTGTGACTCCTCAGATTTTCCATTTAAAGGTTTTGGAATTAATGTTCTTTTGCCTTGACAAGAGTCTGTCTGACTAAGACAGCATTCCTGCATTTTGCCCGAGTGCCCACAACCACGTGAGTGTGAGTCTCTCAGTCTCAGGTGAAAGTTTAAAGCACGAATCCACTCCTTGATCAATTCTACGAGCTTGAAATTTATGTAAAGCGAAGACTGTAAGAGAGCTATGGAACTTGAGTGACATATATACATTATTTTCAAAACACAGTTTGATTTGCAAAGCTTGTATCTTTTCATTTGTTCCAATCCTCAGTTTACACCAAAGTAGATACTCTACATGAAGTTATTTGTTCATTAATAAGCATTTACACAGTAAGTACAAATTATGTCTTATACTTTGTTAAATCAGTTTGATTACACTTATTTGAAAATCAGAAGGCTCTTTCAATTTTCATAGACATGCTTCCTGCAGTTCTTTAGATCTGTTTATTTTTCAGTGCTGGTGCTGGACGAACTGGTTGTTACATTGTGATTGACATCATGCTGGACATGGCTGAAAGAGAGGGTGTTGTTGACATCTACAACTGTGTCAAAGCCTTAAGATCTCGTCGTATCAATATG
Organism: Globicephala melas; assembly: GCF_963455315.2. Classification (NCBI taxonomy): domain Eukaryota; kingdom Metazoa; phylum Chordata; class Mammalia; order Artiodactyla; family Delphinidae; genus Globicephala; species Globicephala melas. Next base: position 54,789,209 of record NC_083327.1, on the reverse strand, counting down.
GTCCAGACAGAGGTGTGTTGATTGCTGATTAACCTCTAGTGGCCTTTTTTTGTTGTTTGCTTTCCAATATTTATCAAACTAAATACTAGGTGCTTTTCACATAGAATCGATAATAGCTCATCAAGTCATATAGAAAAAATTCTTTGATGAAAGAACATTTATATTAAATATTATGAAATTTTTCTTTCTTTTGATAGGAACAGTACATTTTTATTCATGATGCCATTTTAGAAGCCTGCTTATGTGGAGAAACTGCCATACCTGTCTGTGAATTTAAAGCTGCATATTTTGATATGATTAGAATAGACTCCCAGACAAACTCTTCACATCTCAAAGATGAATTCCAGGTATTAACTATTTCTACAGCCTCTTTTTTGAACAACTTATTACAATTTATTCTGGGCAGTCTTAATTCTTCTAAGAAACATCTTTCAAGTCAAATTTATAACCTTTGACCCTATTTTAAGTATAATATAATACCCGTCTCTTTCATTATACGTATTATGGAGTCACTTTTGTGTTAATGAGCTCATATCTGCTGCATCTTGAAGGGCAAATGAGTTCAGACTCACGGAAAAGTGCAGGAAAAGGTATCATAAAAGTCAAATTTAGTGGTAATTTGGGTGTGTTTAAAACCTTTTTCCAAATGCAGTCTTATGGATTTTAACCTTCTGTGTTACCCACAACGTGAGATCAAGAACATTAATAATAATAGCTAGAGTTTGTGCTAAATATCGTCTCTCAATAATCCCCAATGTTTTCATTGCCCTTAAAACACCCCTAAAGCTATGTGACTGTGAAGTCAAGAATAACTCTAGAAACCTAATACTTTGATTCTTTGCCCAGTGCTCTTTCCAACATGCAATAGCATGTCTTCAAATATGGCATATTAAAATGTTATTACAAATGATAACTTTATGATGGGTCATCATCATGGGCCACTTTGATTGCATTTTCTTTGGTTAGGCAATACATTTTGCAGGTTGCTGTGTTGTTTAGCATCCCTTTCCCTTTTAAGAAGAGGCCCATTGTACAATGTGTGTATTGTTTCTTTGTCACTTCTCTGGCTTCATTAGCTTTAACTACAAAGTCTATCAGCGTGTCATCGTGGCAAATGCCATTGGCTTGCACAAATCCTTCACTTTCTACTTGGCCTCCTAAATGCTTGATAGATCAGTGTTATGCTATTAAATGGGTCACTGTCTTTTAACCTGGGTTCCCTTTTCTTTTCAGACCTTGAATTCAGTCACCCCTCGACTACAAGCTGAGGACTGCAGTATAGCTTGTCTGCCAAGGAACCATGACAAGAACCGTTTCATGGACATGCTGCCACCTGACAGATGTCTGCCTTTTTTAATTACAATTGATGGGGAGAGTAGTAACTACATCAATGCTGCTCTTATGGACGTAAGAGACTGCTCTCTTTGTTAGTGTAAAGTGTCATGAAAAGCTGCAAAATTGATGAACACTGGCTAGTTCTCTTTTCAAGAAAATTTAAATGGCCTAAAAAGGAAAATTGGAAACTTTCATTGAAATACGAATTTTTTTTGGAGAATGATTTTGAATTTCCCTTACAATGATTCTTAGGCACTATAAATTTTAGACTTGACTATAAGTTTGGCACTTGGTTGTCAATTATTATAAAATTTCTGTACAAGAAATATCTACAGGTGATAGTTTTTATCCTAATTATTTTCAGGAAAGAGAATCATGCTTATCTATTTCGAAGTTTTAAAATCACAGAATGCCATATTCTACTGAAATTGTGTTAGTTTGGAAATTTTTATCTCTGACATTTAGTGTTCCAATAATTTATAGCTAACTTGTTACATTGGTTATTAATTGAGACTAGATATAAATAACTAAGGAAGGCATGGAAGATATCATGTTAACACATCGATCATAATGAAGGAACTCTCTTACCCCACCCCAATCTTCACACTGTAGATGGTAGAGCATGTACTCAGCGTGTTAGCGTCCCATAGACAGAACAGTACAGAAAGAGAATTTTAAATTAGTCTTTGGCCACCTTATTTTGCTTACCTTGGGAAGAAGTAAGAAGCGTTTCAAGTTCAGAATCCTTTTAGTTTATCACCTTCATTCATAAGCATCTCTAGTTTTTGCTCTTTAGTCTATGGAACTGTAGTAAGGAGAAATCAGAAGTCAGGGTTCACTCCTGGGTGACTAATAATGAAGCTTTCTAAGTAATTGCTCCTATCGTGTTTCCAAAATTAGCTTCTGATAGTAAGACTTAGAAAAGCCCACATTCCAATTCTAACTTTCACCCAGTTGCTTTGATCTTTTTTATTCTACAGCGCAGAACAGTTTAAAGGCAAGCTCAAGTAGAAAGATGCCACTCCTGCTGTGACCAGAGTCTTGCCTAGTCATTACTCATATTTCCTGAAATCACATTGGATCCTCATTGTACTTTTTCTTCCAACTTTAATTGTCTGGAAAGGCAAACATACTAAATACAGAGAAAACACACAGAACTTTTTGTTTCTGAGCCAGTTTGGATTTGGATGAAAAAAGGCCGTGTGAAAAAGGGGAAAAGAAAATATTAGGAAAGAATATTGATGAGGCATGTGTTTGAGGCATTTTTTGTCTTTGGCTTTTCTTTCAAATTTTTTCCTAATTTTCAGACTGTTTTCTAGTCAATATGAAGACTGAAGCTTGTATTCTACCTGTTCTTATTCTCTGTTTAATTCCCTGTGATTCAACACAGATATATTTTGTAGTTGAAACTGCCCTGTGGATTTAGTAGTGTGGTTAGGGCTTCAGAAATTTCGGTTCGGTTTGGCTAATAAGAGTGGGCTCACTGGTCAACACTCCCCACTTTCCCTTGCCCTCTACCCCCATCGTAAGGGTCATATACCCTGCGCCATGCCTGTGAAGAATTAGGAGGTAAGGCCAAGGATCCTGTGATTTCAAAGCCTTAGATGTGCTCTTGCACTTAGAGAGGAAGGAACCTCCCCTCCCCTCCCTTGTGACTCAAAAAAGGAATAAAAGGCTTTTAGCCTTCCTTGACTTACTTTCCCATGGAGCAGACGTTTAACTGGAAGGGAAGCTTACTTCTTTCTTCTGATCCTTTCCCATGAGCTTTCATACCCTCTTTAGGAGGGTACTCACCCCAACTGTGGGTGTGACTTTGTAAGGTCTTAAGGTCAAGTAGAAGCAGCTGGTGAATTACTATCTCCTCAGATTTATCCTAAAGTCTTCCATGGAGTGAAACGCTATGGTTAGCAGCATTTCCCAAATGGTGATAGGATCTATGAAGTTTAAAGGTCAATTTCTACACTGGTTTAAGACACTTGAAGGACTTAAAGAGTAGTATGATACAGATGAGTTAGGAGATCACTGACAATTTTTATCAGCATTAAAGAAATCCATCTCAGGCAACTGTCTAGTTATATTTTTACAAATCATTAATTTAGTTCATAGAAATATATATTTCATTGTTAGTGCAGATCATTAGTCTGTAGAATGACAGATTGGCCAGATGAGCCTATCCTCTCCTTCTGGAAAGAGATAATGCTCTGTGTCCCAGTCAAGGGGCATTTGGTAAACAAGGAGACATTCCCTCTTATGTGGGCCCAGGACATGCATTGGTTTTACTCTTTGGCACTTGAAAAATCTTAAATGATTGAAACCATCATTCTGCTCATTGATATACATTAGAAATGCCCAGAAAACTATGGAAAGTGGATTGCCTACAAGATGTGTTGATAATGTCGATATAATATAAAAGCACACGAGTTTGAGGCACACGTGGTTTTTCTAATTTGGAGTGGAGGAGAGCCAAACAGTTCCATTCACAGCTGATAGCAGTTAGACATAGATAGATACACGGAGACACACATACATGCCAGGGAATTTTATGCCTTTAACCTCTTAGACTTTGGAAGACTGAAACAGCCCAACAGGTACCTCACGAAGGATGTTAGCCTCAAGAAGTTTTCTTTTTTTTTTTTTCTTTTGGTATTTGTGCTATATTTACTTTTATAAACAAAATAAAACAAATTCTTGGCTTAAATTACTGCTGAGGCATCAAAGTCATACAACAGATTGACTGATTACTAGTTGCAGTATATTGCAGTGGTCCAAACCTGTTATTCCAGGGCTTAAGCAGCAGGCTGGCTCCATCTCCATATGAAGCTGTTGTGTCTTACTGGCCCTACACTGAAGTGTGCTGAATCTGTTTGTACAACTAATTATTCATTTGAAGTTCTTATGTTTCCCCATCTCCCTTGTTTTTTCACAGAGCTACAGGCAACCAGCTGCTTTCATCGTCACACAGTACCCTCTGCCAAACACTGTGAAAGACTTCTGGAGATTAGTGTATGATTATGGCTGTACCTCCATTGTGATGTTAAATGAAGTCGACTTGTCCCAGGTTAATGGTTATAGGTTGCTTTTGTGTACTTACGCACAACTTAATAAGGTAGTAATAAAATGGTAAAATCTGCTTTATACTACCCTATTTAGAAAAAATAATGCTCATTTTCTTTTTCTTTCAAAACATTCATCATCTAGGGCTGCCCTCAGTACTGGCCAGAAGAAGGGATGCTACGATATGGCCCTATCCAAGTGGAATGTATGTCTTGTTCAATGGACTGTGATGTGATAAACCGGATTTTTAGGATATGCAATCTAACAAGAGTAAGTCATTAATGATTTTAACTGAGCTGATCCAGAACCAGGTGACCATAATCATGATGGGGTATATTTCCATTCAGACAAAAGAGAGAGTAAAATTAATAAGCTAATAAGCATTATATAATCATTCCCAAAGCTAGTAATCATCTTATGCCTTAGCACTAGAATAAAAATGCATTCTAAAAACAGGAAAGCAGAAATGCTGGAAGCTAGGTTTCCCGGTCAGTTACTAGCCTATTGTAGTCTATATGGAAATCTAAACTCAGATTCCTAGGTTCAAGTGAGTTTGATTGTCTGTGCCTGGCCCCTGAGTATAAGTAGACTTATCTCGAGGTTGACTGCATGTTTTATTAGCATTGATAGTCCAACCCAGAAGAGGCATGCCATTGAAAAATAAGAATATAATACTGATGACAGGAGGAAGTGATGTGTCGGACTAGCCATTATAGAAGGGTTCCATGTCACTATTCCAGTTCTGCTTATAAGAGAGGGCCCCAGGCATGAAGGAAAAGATAAATCACAGCCATCACTGATTCTGCTCCTACAGCTCATCTACGATTTCATCTTTCTAAATGTCCCAGCATCTGGCTTTGCCCAGATCTATAGCCAGATCCAGTGCTGCTACCACTGTGCCTTTTCCCAGCAGCTAAGTAGGAACTGTGTCCTTCAGAAGTCTTTCTTTCCTTGACACTTCATGTGTTTTGCCTTCAGTGACAAATTGTGTGGGGTCTCTCCTTCAAAAAACCAAAAAGTACTAATGAAAACTGTTTATATTATGTAACCACATAGCAAGCAGAATTTGAAAAGAAAACAGTAATAACTTCCATGGAATTATGGTCTTTTTAAAGAGCTAGGTTACTCTCTTTTAGAGCAGCAATTCTATGTATATGTCTTGTTTTAAGTGTGTGATTAGAATTGTCATGTTTCAGTGTTTCTCACATCAAAATGGCTATATGTGTTTCTGCTTAACGTCTCTATGCGTATAAGTAGAGAAGAAATTCATATCCAATTCTATTGCTCATTTCAGTGGAGAAAAAAAGGATAACTTCAATCATGTCATAATATTCATGCATATCTTAGATTTTAATTTAAAGGAATCTCATTATGTCTGCACATCTGTTACATTATGGTTCTAGTAATATTTTAGCTGAGAAACCGTAGCTGCTAAACTAAGAAAGTAAGACCTGTCTGTTAATTGAGCTGTTTATATGAAAAATATTCTAGGAACAGGAACTGAAATTTGCGTTACATTTTTTTTTGGTCAGCATATTTATCTTCCTCTATATTTGGTATTCTGGTCCTTACTAGTGCGTGATTTTTCTTTCTGTTCCCATTCTCATTATTTAATATCATTCACCTCACCAAATATTTAGTATGCGCCAACTAGAGGTTGGGTGTTATACTAGATAGTTCCCTGTCCTACCAAAAGATGCATGAGCCCTTGCCATGTGAAGCTTCAGATCTGATGCCTTATGATATGGCTCACTTGTGCATTACAAATTCTTCCTTACATTTTCATATGAAGGTTTACGGTCTTGATTCATTTATTCAACAATACTGTTCTTTGGAAAGTATTTTGCTAGGTTCTAGGGATAGATATTTTAAGGGAAAAAGACTTTCTTGTCCTTAAAGAATTTGTATTTTATCAGGGAAGACAAACATTAAACAACTTATATAATCATTTACAAATAAATGAAATTTTACAGAGAAAAATACAGAGGATTTGGGTGATCTGACATAGCTGGGTGATCAGAGAAGACTTCTTTGAGTTAGTGATATTTAAGTCAAAATTTGAAAAAATTTGTAGGAGCTCTTTGGGCATGGGATATCCAGCTACCTTGGTTTACACAGGACAGGAAGTTTTCCTAGAACACATGAATTTTAGTGCAAAGACCAGAAAAGTCCAAGGCAAACCCAAGACAAGTTGATCACTCTGTTTGGGACTGAGAAAAGCAAGCAAGAAGGAGATGTTCAAGGCGAAGGGGAGAGTATGTGCAAAGTTCCTGAGGCAAGAAATGACTTGATAAATAGATTAAGGGAAGACCAATGTGTCTAGAACTTGAATAGGTTGTTCGAGTAAAGTGAAGTTAGAGAAAGAGGTGGAGCCTTATCATATAGGTATTTTTAAGCCTTGGCAGCAAATTTGGGTTTTATGCTAAGATCATTTGGAAGCCATTAAATCAGGAAGTGACAAGATCATATTTGCATTTAAAAATAATCATGATGCCTTCGGTAAGAATGGTTTGAAAGGAGATCGAAGTTTGTTCAGGGAGATCAACTAAGAAGTGATTATTATGATTTGTGATTGAGAGTGCAATGATGTCAGTGGCAATAAAGAGGAGGTGAATTTGAAAGTTATTTACGAAGTATAAACGTAGGAATTGATTATTGGATATGGAGCATGAGGGAGAATTTTGTATAACTGATAATTCTCATGTAACTTAGAATGTTTCTGCACTGGTATGTACATATTTTGGACTTGCATCAGCTAGATTCAATCCATTGTCAGTGTCATTTATGTCATGGTGTAAATTGATATGAACCTTTTACTTTTTAGTAAAAATTCTAGCCCCAACTTATTTACATAAAAATACTTTTCCCTCTGCAGCCACAGGAAGGTTATCTGATGGTACAGCAGTTTCAGTATCTAGGGTGGGCTTCTCATCGAGAAGTGCCTGGCTCCAAACGGTCATTTTTGAAGCTGATACTGCAGGTGGAAAAATGGCAGGAGGAATGCGAGGACGGGGAGGGCCGAACGATCATCCACTGCCTGTGAGTGTGGCAGCTTGGCTTGGCCATGTGGGGGGCCTCGGTGGTCATTTCCTTATTAGCCTTCACGTCTGTGTTAAAGAGTAACCGACTCCCATCTTACAGACCTTGACTAGACATTCTTTTGAAACAATCTTCCTGTTTCTATAATTCACTACTAACTTCAACTTTTGTATTTTTTAAATTGATTATCGTATAGTTATTATATAGTTTAAACTCTTTTGAACACTACTCTGAATAACTTTTCCAATTTACACTGTGTACAAATCTATCAAAATCTCAAAGTATCTAGGTTGCAGCCATCTATGCCTGTAACAGGTCCCTAAGTATAAGCTACTAAGTTAATATCATCCTCAAGTATCTTTCCTTTCTGCTCTTTACACATACATGCACACATGTGAAGCAAAATTAAAACACAAAGGGAAAAAATTTAAAAGATAATGTTTTCTTTTCCCAAACATGATTGTGTGACCTGTGGTCACCAAAAGCTTCGATCTAAAATGCCTTTGCTTTCTTTGCTTTTAGAAATGGTGGTGGGCGAAGTGGCATGTTCTGTGCTATAGGCATCGTTGTTGAAATGGTGAAACGGCAAAATGTTGTCGATGTGTTCCATGCGGTCAAGACGCTAAGGAACAGCAAGCCAAACATGGTGGAAGCCCCGGTGAGTCACAGTCTTGTACACAGAAGGGAGGGTAGAGATTAGTCAATCATATACCTACTTGTTGATTTGACTTGATACACGCATAGTGAATCATATGTATAAATGTGTCTTTGTGGGGACTTTCCTGCCTAATTGATGAACTGCCAAGTGTCCCTCTTTACCCACATAAACGTAATCACATATTGCCTAAGCTGCTAATGATGAAGAAAACTACTTTCATTTAACTTGGGAAATGTGTAGGATTTTTGTTCGTTTCTTCTGAGCAATAAATATTTGCTACAGTAAAATTTGTTAAATGGTTCTATAATAAGAAAATCCTGCTATCTAGGTTTTATTCTTGTTTATTTTTATTTCTTAAACAATATTAACTGGTAAAACATTTTGAGGGATATACTCATAGGTTGCATCTAGCACTTTTTATGTCAGTTTTTTTTGTTTGTTTCTTTGTTTTTTTAATTTATTTTTGGCTGTGTTGGGTCTTTGTTGCTGCGCACGGGCTTTCTCTAGTTGCCTCAAGTGGGAGCTATTCTTCATCACAGTTCGTGGGCTTCTCATTGCGATGGTTTCTCTTGTTGCGGAGCACAGATTCTGGGCATGTGGGCTTTTGTAGCTGCAGCATGCGGGCTCAGTAGTTGTGGCTCGCAGGCTCTAGAGCACAGGCTCAGTCGTTGTGGTGCACGGGCTTAGTTGCTCCACGGCATATGGGATCTTCCCGGGCCAGGGATCAAACCCGTGTCCCCTTCATTGGCAGGCAGATTCTCAACCACTGCGCCACCAGGGAAGCCCTGCATCTAGCACTTTAGACACCCAGAGTTTTTAAAGGGCAAATGAAATTTATTTTAGTCATTATCTATAATTCTTCATTGCTGGTCAAATTATAATTTTTTAAACTATCGCCTTTGACAGTTTTCAGCTTGACCAATTTTAGAACGTAGTTCATGTGATATTATTTGAATTAGCCCGGGCTCACTAAATCACAACACAGATTACAAAATAAGAGCAGGGAGGTAGGTGTATGTAGGAGCTCATCTGGTTGAAGCTGTATGCAGAGGAAGAAAGTTAAACTTCTCTAGCACATTCGACTTCTAAAGTGATGGCTGTGGGTTACACATATGTGCATGGCAGGATAAGGTCAGGGGCAGCTGTGTAGTTTATGCTCACAGAAAAGTAAACCAGGAAAACCAAGACATCATTGTTGCTTGCCCTACATTTATCAAGATGATCAGATAACAAAAGTGAGCAATTCAATAAACCTTTAAAGTATTTTCACCACTTCCTGCTCGTGGATTGTTCACACAAGAGGTGCATTGCTTCCTGAGACAAAATCTGAAGTTACATTTATACCGTTTCACTTTGAAGAACGGTCACAGACTTCTTCCCCTTCTACAAGTCCTCAAAGCCCCTCTACTCCAGCTTATACCTTAGGTATTGCTCTTGTCCCAATAAGATGATATTGGCTTTGACTGGGGTGTTGGCAATGGAGCTGGAGGAAGTGGGGTATAGATTTGAGGGTTTTTTGAGGTAGAACTCTGAGGTCTTTTTACAAAATGGGCAGGTAATGGTTAGGTCTTTAAACTCTCTGCTGTCTGAAGAGTTTTTAATGTAAACTCTGCCTCTATCTCTCAGATCAAGTCTTCCAAAATCATCAATAAGATCACTTCTGGCCGCAGCGTTCAAATCGTACTTCCATATTTAACTCTGATTTCTCACTGTTCCTTAAAAAAAAAAAAAGTCTATGATTAAACTCTGCCATTCTAGAACCTTCTTAAGAGTTACTATTTACCTTTACATTCATGTCCCATGAATCCTGACTAAACACCCAATATGTGTTTAATCAAGGTTAATGATTAGTTCAGTGTGCTGTTGAATTGAACTGACGAGTTTGGTAAGAAAATTTAGAGAGTAAACCAAATTGCTAGAGACTGATTAAAGAGATGTGACAGTTCCCAAGCACTTTTTGGTTCTTGAGATGCACTTGCCACAGTGGTAGGCTAATTTAAATCACAGCTACTTGATAATTAGGGTAGGATTGATAAAGACCTCTTGGGGAAAGTTTTTATTTCCCTCATTTATTGCTGGAGACACCTGGAAGTTCTCTTTAGAAATAATATGTGTTTTAGATTGGTCTCTAATTCAGCCTGAATTTTACCCACTTGGACTGAATTGGGAAGATTTTAATACATATTGCAAGTAATAATTTGTAATGCAGTCTGAATTTTTCTAAATTCTTCATAATGGAGCGACACACAGATGGACTGAGAGGAAAGGCAGTTTTAACTCAAAAATTTTTGTTAACCAAGTTGTCTTAAATAAATAAAGGCAGAAGAAATAAATTTTTCTGGTAAAAGTAAGCTCAAAAAAATTTAAGGACCACTAACCATTTTTGAAAAATTTACTTAAATTCTCTGATAGACCAAAAACTGTGTCAAAAATTAAGAATTTGGAGCTTCCCTGGTGGTGCAGTGGTTGAGAGTCCGCCTGCCGATGCAGGGCACACGGATTCGTGCCCCAGTCCGGGAGGATCCCGCATGCCGCGGAGCGGCTGGGCCCGTGAGCCATGGCCGCTGGGCCTGCGCGTCCGGAGCATGTGCTCCGCAACAGGAGAGGCCACAGCAGTGAGAGGCCCGCGTACCGCAAAAAAAAAAAAAAAAAATTGAGAATTTGGATGTTCACGTATGTAAGTCAAATCGTTATGCCGTACACCTTAAACATACAGTACTGTATGTCAATTACATCTCAATAAAACTGGAAGAAGAAATTAAGAATTTGGACTTGTTGAGTGGCAGTCTGAAATGACTGGCTTTTTTTTAATAACACTAAAGAAAGTATCTGAAGTGAGGAGAAAAATATTTGCATGTTCACTCTAGGATTATTTATAGTAAAGAAAAAATAAATGCAATATTACAGTCAATCCACATATTAGACTTTTATGAAGTATTAACAGAGGTGTTAAATAACATAAGAAAAGGACACATAACAATGCTAAACAACAGGAAATAAAATATAAAGTTATATCCCCAAACATAGATAAGCAATTAATATTTATTCTAAAGTAATTATTATTTCAACCATGCATAAAAATGGACTGAATTGACACTAAGGTAGTATTTTAAACAGTTGTTTCTGATAACAGATTTATAGAAACTTTTTCTGATTATCTTTTTCTATACTTGGAAATTTTTCTGTACTGATCAGGTATTACTATTATAATCAGATAATACTGAAGATTTTTGTAATTTGATATAAAATATGAGGCAAAGACAACATATCTTTTTACATCAAGTTCCTTTTTCTTAAAAAACAGCAATCATTAGACTCAAATGTAAAATATGCATGCCTAGATGCTAAACTTGTATATAGAAAAAAAATCTGTAATTCTTGAAAAATCTAAATTGAATGCAAGTATTCATTTGATAGCTATTATTCTCCATTCTTCTCCTTTTTCTTAACCTTGCTCCACCCTTTTGTTTTAACATCTTTCAGGAGCAGTACCGTTTCTGCTACGACGTAGCTTTGGAATACCTGGAGTCATCTTAGTTGGGGGGAGACTTCACAGTGCATCCAAGCAGAGCCCATTCATCTGTTGAGCCAGCAGCTGTTGTACGTGTCACACCTGTGCAGAAAGATTTTAATGTGGGGGGTGGGAGGCTTTTACATTTGAGAGGTAAAAGTATTTTTCTTATGAAGTTGTGTATCTTAATAAAAAGGACTCAGTTTCTATTACTGTATGAAAGCATCAACATTTCGTGCCACATAAATTTTATTTAATAAGAAGCAGATTCAAATGAGAACTTCTCAGTGTTTGTCCAGTGAACATGCAGCCTTTTCTCTCCTGCTTTGGTAGAGCAGCCACCACGTGTTGCATGAATTAATACTTTCTATGTGGCATTTTTCTCCCTTTTTCAGATAAAAGATGTTAAATCTTTCAAGGAAGAAGAAAGAAAAGCTGTGCAAATTCATAGGAAAGTTCATTTTTTAATGTTTCAAGTGTAGCAGATCTCTATATAAATATATAAATATATATAACTGGCTTATTTTCCTTTAATGTGCAATGATGGCTGGATCATTTAAAGTTCTTTTTAGAAAACAACATAAGCCAAAGACTCAAGTGTAAATATGTCTATATGGAGAAAGCACATTATATTTATTGGTTACTTACATTCCTTTTTTGATGGCTAAACTACTACCACCACACAATCATTTTTTTTTCTGAAGAAAGCTTTTTCTTTCACTAAAATCAACTGTAAACAATTTTTGTAGATTATTTTTTGTATGTTTAGTGTAAGTAGAGGATAAACTTTTTATTCATAAACGAGGAAGCAATGTTCTTTATAGTGAATCTCTTGTGTACATGCTTGTGAATTAAATTTATGTAAAACACCTTGGCAATTGGGTCTTTTAATGTAGGACCAAATTTAAGCATTTTGCTGGCAATATAATTTTCCACAATTTCCTTAGGTCAGTAATGGTTTGGTGATCATATATGAGAATTGCACACATTCAAAGGCCTTGCTGATGACTTGCATAATGTTGAACATAACCTTTAAGCAGAATTTAAATTTTAAAGGAATTGGTCTTTTCAGCCTATGACCAAGCACTGGTCAAGAAATCAAGATGGCAACATTTATGCTTTCAAGGTCAAGTGTTAGCAAACTGTAAACTGTCAAGGTGAACCAGTGTTTCTTTGGGTTCTGAGCATAGGAAGTGTGAACAAATTGATGCCAGAATCCTGTTTTGTGCATCATCGTGGGATTCTCAAGTGAACCTTTCTAAATGTGGTCTTGTACACATGCTCCGTGTAGCTGTAACTTCATATCATCAGCTTGCAGTTTGTTATTGACTAAAGCATTCCAGTATCCTCTTTCTAGATTGCCAGTTCATGACATGGTGCTTATGAAGATTTAATTAAAGTAAGAGTGAAATAAAATTTTTATAATTACAACAGTTATTGTTTGCACATCATTTTCTCCCCTTAATTTTCATACCTTCACTCCCAGATAAATACCTTATTCTCATTGATACAAGTAGACCACATAAAATGTATTAAAAGTAAAACTTGGGACTTCCCTAGCAGTCCAGTGGTTAAGACTCCACGCTTCCCCTGCAGGGGGTGTGGGTTCAATCCCTGGTGGGGGAACTAAGATCCTACATGCTGTGTGGCACAGCCAAAACAAAAAACAAAAAACTGATGTCCAAACAGTAATTTCTTTCACTTTTTTTCTTTAAATTGAATTTCAAAAACTCCAAATGAGTGGAAAGAAAAAAAGGCCAGGGGATTGACATTGATTTTTTTTTTTTGAGTTACTATATTTATATGTTACTATCCCTTTATATACATTTCCTTATTTCTTCCTTATAACAAACTTGACAGATAGTAATTGTCATCCTTATTTTACCAATGTTAAAATTGAAGCTGAGAAGGTAAATGATTTGTCAACAGATTTAAATCTGAGTCTGCTTTAGCAGCTCGCTCTCTTCCAGTAAACACCTGCTTCCCTGACGGCAAGGGAAACTTGGCACTTCATTCTTCTTGTTCCTTTGATTTTCTCATAAAGTATTATCTTTATGGGTATCTTCAAACTCCCACTTGCTGTGTACATTATTAGAACATTTGTGACTTCCATTAGTAAGAATTTAGATAAGAGAACTTATCGTTTCCTAGGAAGACTAATTTTCATTTAAACACGGATGCATTTAACAAAAAATCCACAAACTCACTCAAGATTGCATTACCCAGTGATGTTCGTGATGTTAACTGAAGGATTCTGCTTTGCAGCATGACCCTGATTTCATATCTGTTCACAGGATTAAACCCACACGTAACCAAAATCACCATGAATACCGCTGACCACAAAACTCAGAGGTCCGTGTGGCCTCCAAAATTCAAGCAAAGGACAAAAAGAGTCCTCTTTCTCTCTAACAGAAAATAAAAATATCATGCTTTGTTCAGGTACCACCACAGAGGCCAGTGCATCTGGAGACAACTGTACTGGGGGAGAAGGGTGGGATGCTAAATCTGTTTTTCTTAATACTCTTATTCAAAAATTCATACTTTATACCGTTGTGGAGAGTCCCTTGCATGGCCATGTCCCACTCAGCTGTGTCCCTTTAGGCAGGAGATGTCTTGGTAGAACTCTTAAAATGTGCTCTGCTTTTCACAGTTAAAGGCCTCCTATCTGTATGTCATTTATTCCTTAAATGGCTGTCATGACGTGGAATTTTATAGATCCCCTTCCTCTGTATTATCACAAGGGAAATGTTGGAAGTGGGTGGGCAGAGACACACAGCAACTGGGGATTCGAGTTTTAACCAATCTTGAAAATAAGTGTTAACCTTCTTGTCTGTGCTGCCTAGCCTTTTTCTAATATTTAGTCTTTGAAGAAAGGGAAGGATTTTGCATGAATGTGTTGCAGCCAGATGATCTCTGACATTGAGAGATAAACAAAAAAGAAGATATTTCTGACTGGACCAGTAGGGAGAGGAGACGTGTTTACCTCTCTACTGATGTGCTCATTCAGTATTCACCTCACGATCTCTTGGGTTCCAGGTCCTCATGTAATAAGCCTGGAGATCAGACATCAACAGCTGCTCCCTCTCAAATCTGCTCTGTTGCCAGAAAATGGTGTCCGTAAAAAATGTTCCCAGCATATTATTTCATAAAGTCTCCCCGCAGCTTAGGGAGGCTTGGAGTGGGAGAGATATTATCTGAATTTGTTCACAGCTCTGGTCTATTCAAGCGGTCTGCAGAGTATTAGAAAATTCTCTCTCTGAAACTAAAAAGAAAAGCTCTGTCTTGGGATCTGCTTTAAGTAAGCTATCAGTGGCTTCTGGAATATAAATTGTCCAAAAATCAATGGAAATGTGGTAGATCTATAACACTTCCGAACTTCCAGCTTCCTCCAAAGTGAATTGAAATGCTAACCTGGAAGATAACAAACACCAGAGAGACAGTGTTGTTATCAAATCCCGAAAGAAACCACTGGAAGGGGTTTCTAAACTGTTGAAGCAAACATAAAGTCCCTGTTGAATATCTGAAAGCTCTTTCTTTAATGTTCAGATCTGCTTGGGGGTGGGGGGGAATGGTAGGGAGATTTTATGACAGATACTATCTCTCGTGATGCACTTGCCAGTTGTAGAAAAGGAGCTACGATACCTGAAATCTAACCCAGAAAATTGTGTGCTGATTTATTCTGATGTAGTTGTGTTCATTTCAACTTAGCCTTATTAGTCTTATCAGTTTTATCAGTCTTAATTCAGACAGAGGAAATATAGCATTTAAGACAAAAATACAGACCCTCAGTACTTAGATGCAATCTATGTGGATATAGAATATGAAGAATAAAAATATCTAAATTGAATCACCAATGAGTTATTTCCTTAAATAGATGTTTGAATGTACAGACGGACAAAGGCCATGTGTTCCTACTTCGTTGCACGGTCTAAGAGATAAAATCAAACTGGAAAAGTAGAGAAAACAAGATCGTCATGGCATCCACTTGTTATTTGTTGAGAAAGAGGAGATGCCTGCGGAGCCGGCGGGTATTGTGAGTGAGAGAATTAGGCCAGGTATATTTCAGAATGGTCATTCAGGTTGTATTATTACAACAGACATCTTCAGTGTATGGATTTCTAGTAGGGGTATTTTTCATCTCAACAAAAATATATCTGCTTCCCATTTTTACTAAAACACATATTCCTTTTGGTCCATTTGGCTTTTTCCTACTTTTTTTTTTTTTTTTTTTTTTTTTGCGGTATGCAGGCCTCCCACTGTTGTGGCCTCCCCCGCCGCGGAGCACAGGCTCTGGACGCACAGGCTCAGCGGCCATGGCTCACGGGCCCAGCCGCTCCACGGCATGTGGGATCTTCCCGGACCTGGGCACGAACCCGTGTCCCTTGCATTGGCAGGCAGACTCTCAACCACTGCGCCACCAGGGAAGCCTGGCTTTTTCCTACTTTTGACTGAAATATGGATAGTAGATATTCTGCCATCTTCAGCTCTACTACAAGAAACACAATAGCATGAAACTGATGATAAATGACAACTGTTGTTTGACATGGGGACAAGAGGCAACGATGTGGGGAGGCCGACTCCCACTTGGACCCGAAAGCACAAGTGATGCCCAAAGAGAACGCTCCTCATCTCCCAGCAGTGTTCGCCGCATGAGAATATGGCCCAACAGTGTCTCATCTCTCAAGAGGATGTGGAAATCTAAACTTTTATGTGAACTCCTAAAAATTTTGAATATTAGCAACCAGTTAAATTCAAAAACAAAAATATACCTCTGGCCCAACTCTGTGAAAAACAAAACCTGTCAGAAGGCTGCATCTGGTTGTCTAAGTTTGTGACCTCCATTGTAGAATAATTGTTGTTTTACTGTTCTGACTTTCTAAAAATGTGTTTTAGAGAAACATGAGTTGTAGTTGTCTCTGAATAGATATCATAACTTTTTCATACTTGTTCTTGGTTTCCTATTTACCTTATTTTCTCACATATTTTTCTGTTTTAAAAATATATGTCGTTGAATCTTAACTCTTAAGATGAAGAAAAACAAGGTCGATGTCCCCGCTCCCTCCTACCTGGACTAAATTCAGAAGAGCATATTTCAGAAAGTAATTCACACATTTCACCTAATAAGCACCCCCAAAATGATGACTAGAAAATAATTCTTCTGGAGATAATAGTACTGAGAGCTCAAAAGGGGAGCCCTTGTTCTGTGACCCATGGGATAGCCTGAACTGTTTTAGCACAAGTGCAGTAAAGCATCTGTGGAAGCACCACACTCCAGATTGTGATGGTACATGCTGACTTACCTGGCAGGTGCAAAACATTTTGGGCTCTTGCCAGCCCACAGTGGGAACCTGAACTCCAGTTCCATAAATCTAATTACCTGGCGCACAGTCAGCAGACTGGATTTCTCTTCACCTTCATGTTATATTCTTGGAATGATAGTGAGTAAGTATTTGTTAATTGCTTGCTTTCCAGTGTTAAGTTCTGTATTGCCTGAGTGCTCAAATGTGGTCATTGAGGAAAAAAATACCTTCACATAAGAAATCCACATGAAATCATGGATGTTGCAGGGATATTAGAGATTATCAAATCCAATGCCTTTATTGTTAAGTTTAAGAAATTAAAACCTAGAGGAGTCATATGTCTATCAGTAAAGGGTCAGATAATAAATATTTTAAGTTTTGCCCACCATTGGTCTTCGTTACCTTTGTCGTTAGACCTTCCTAAGAGAATGGCTAAAGGAAATTCTTCAAACAAAAAAAGAAATAATAAATTAAAAAAAGGAAATTTCAAGCATCAGAAAGGAAGAACAGTGGAAAGAGCAGAATTATGGGTATATACAATAGAATATCCCTTTCCCCATGTATGTGTTTTATAAATTATATTTGATTATTGAACCAAAAATTACAATACCATCTGACATTCAAGAAAGTAATATTTTAAAGTAGGAAAGAAAAAGGGATCTAAATAGAAGTAAGGTTTCCAGACTTTACTGTAAGTGGTAAAATAATGATACCACTAGATTATAATGTCATATATTTATACTGTAATGGCCAGAGAAACCACTGAGAAAACTACAAGAGACACACTCAAAAACACTATATATGAATGAAGATAAAATCTTAAAACATGTTTACACAACACACAGAAATTAAGGAAAGCAAAACTGGAATAAGAACCAGAGAAAAACAATAATGAAAAGGCAGATTTAAGTGCTAACATACCATACTCAACAGAAACAGTACAAAAACAGTAAAATTATAAACAAATATGTCATGAATTTTACATAAACATTTTCAACAAAATATTAGCAAACTGAATCCAATAAAGTAAAAAGAAATGATGCACATAAACAAGTGGGATGATTTCCATGTATGCAAGGCTGGTTCAACATTTGAAAATCAATCAATGTTATGCATCATATATCAACAAGCTAAAGGAAAAAAAACATGTGATTATATTAATTTGAAAAACCATTTGATAAAATCCAACACTCATGCATGATAAAAACTCTCTAGAAGGGAACTTCTTCAACTTGATAACATCTAAAAAATATTTACAGCTAACTTCATAAAAAATAGTGTAAGACTGAATGCTTTCTCCCTAATCCTGAGAACAAGGCAAATAAAATATCACTATTTTATTCAACACAGTACTGGAATTTCTAGCTTGCAATAAGGCAAGAAAAAGAAACAAAAGCCATACAAATTTGAAATATAAAATAAAACTTTTCCTGTTTACAGATGGCATGATTATGTAGAAAATCCCAAAGAACCTACAAAAATCCTAGAACAAATAAGTGAGTTAATTCACAAGATACAAGATCAACACAAGAATTTCAACTGCATTCTTATACATTAAAAATAAAAGTTATGAAACTGAATAACAATACCATTTATAATTGCTCCTAAGAAAATGAAATACACAGATATATACTTATCAAAACATGTACAGGATTTACATGCTGAAAATTACAAAATTCTGATAAAAGGAATCAAAGTATACCTAGACAAATGGAGAGATATATTTGTTCAGGGATTGGAAGATTCAACATAGTAAAAATGTCAGTTCTTTTCAACTGATCTATAGGTTTAATGTAGTTTCTATAAAAAATTTTCTAAAAAAAGTTTTTTTAGATATAGACAAGCTTATTCTAAAACGCATATGGAAAGGCATAGCTAAAATAGCTAAATAATCTTGACAAAGAATAAAAATGTGTGGGGGAGGGAATCATTCCATCCAATACTGAGGCATCTATATTGCTATATTAATCGGAAGAGGGCAGTATTGGTTTTAGAAAAAAAATAGAAGATTTTCTGGATTTAGGACTAAGCAGAGTTCTTAGACTTAGCCCCCAAAACATGATTCCTATAACTAAAAATTGATAATTTGGGCCTCATCACAATTAAATAGTTTGTTCTGTGAAAACCCATGTGAAGAGGATGAAGGCCACGATTAGAAGAAAATATTTACAAATTATATATCCAGTAAAAGGACCAGCATCTAGAATATATAAAGAACTCTCAAAACTCAACAGTAAAAAACCCCACAATTTTAAAATGTGCCAAAGACATGAACAGACACCTCACTGAAGAGGATATACAGATAACAAGCTTATTGGAAAGATGTTCAACATTGGTAGCCATTGGGGAAATGGGTATCATAATGAGCGTCACTGCACATGCATCAGAATGGCTAAGACAAACCTTAATGACAACATCAAACACCAAAAGTTAGTGAGGTTGCAGGGAAACTGGAACAGGCATATATAGCTGATAGAATGGCAGAGCCATTCTGGAAGAGCATGACAGATTCTTATAAAACTGAACATGCAATAACATACAACCCAGAAATTATGCTCCTAGGCATTTATCCCAGAAGAATGAAAACTTAATGTTCACACATGAATATTCATAGCAGCTTTATTTGTAATAACCCAAAACTGGAAACAGCCCAGAGAGCCTATACCAGGTAAGTGGTTAAACAAACTGTGGTACATCCCTACTATGAAGCACTACTCAGCAATAAAAAATAAAAAACTACTGATATAGGCAACAACTTGAAAGAATCTCCAGGGAATTATAATAAGTGAAAAAAGCCAATCCCAGTAGGGTATATGCTAAAAAGCCAATCCCAATAAGGTATATGCTATATGATTCCACTTACATAACATTTTGAAATGACAGAATTTTAGAAATGGAGAATATATTACTTGTTACCAAAAATTAGGAATGTGGGTGTGGTGGGTGAATGGGAGGTGAGTGCGGTTATAAAAGGGCAACATAAAGGATCCTTGTGGTAATGGAACCATTTGGTATCTTATCTGTGGTGGTGGGTGAATGACCCTACATATGTGACAAAATTGGACGATATTTCAAGTGACCTGGCTAGCTGCAGATAATAAGGGAAAGAATCCTTTCAATCCAAGACCCCAAAATAGGAAGAAACTGGATGTGTACAGGGAAGAGAAAGTGGCCAGTGAGGCTGGCGCCCACTGAGCAGAGTAGTACAATGTGAGGTCAGCAAGAGTGGTCCACGGCATGTGGGCTTAGTAAACCAGAGCCAAGAGTTTGGATATATTATTCATCTTTGTCCTCCATTCTCTCCACCCTCACAGTGTAAAATTCATGGCTTAACGCATTGTATTACACATGGCAGATTTCAATAAATGTTTATTAGGTGTAATTTAAGCCAGATCTAGAATCTAAGCCTCGTTTTCCTTCTGTTTTCCTCACAACATCATACAGTGTCTCTGATTCTAAAAAAAAAAGCAGACAAATAAATGAAACCCACAGGCATCTGCTCCTGGGAACTCTCCAGGATTTTCCTTTGAGTACACGAAGTAGCTCATTCCCCTGAGTACTTTGGCACTTCATACGTAGTATTCATGAGTTCAATGAGCTGTTTAGTGAGTAATTTGACTCTGGACCATGAGAAACAGAAAATAAATCTGGGTCTAAGGAGACTATGGCAATTCATCCAGTTCAATATCACTGATGGAATATAAGCAAAATCTTCCTCCATTCCAGTCCAAACACATAAATGACAGCAACATATAAACATATAAGTGCAGAGGCTACTATGAAAACTGGAAATGAAAATCTCATCAATCAGAAATGGAAAGGCTTTCCTAAAAGGTATATAGAACGCAACAGCAGCAAGTAGGGGCTGAAACCGTGTAACCTGCGGGTGTCAGGGAAGATGGGCTAGCCCCAAACTGAAGGCACAGGGCTGACTGTGGGCTCTTGGACCACACTGTGTCTGCATATTGGAGCCTGAACTGTATCAGGGCAGGAGAAGAACAGCCTGCCCTTGACTGAAAGATGGCATCACCCACCTATACCTAATAGAGACTAAAAGTCGAGAAACATGTTATTTACTCTGGGTAAGAATCCTGAGATTGTATTAGATTCTTAAGGCTGTTGTAACAAATTACCACAAACCAGGTGGCTTAAAACAACAGAAGCATATTGTCTCAGTACCGGAGGTTGGAAGTATGAAAATGAAGTGTAGGCCAGGCCATATGCTCTCTGACATCTATAGGGGAGAATCCTTCCTTGCATATACTAGCTTCTGGTGGGTTATCAGCAATCCTTAACACCCCTTGTCTTGCAGCTGCATTACTCTAATCTCTACCCAGATCTTCACATGGTATTTCCTCCTGTGTCTCTTCTCTTATGAAACCGGTCATGTTGGATTAAGGGCTCCCCTTACTACAGTACGACCTCATTTTAACTTAACTAATTGCATTTGCAATGACCCTATTTCCAAATAAGTTCATATTCTGAGGTACTGGAGGTTAGGACTTCAACATGTCTTTGTGGAAGACACAGTTCAAGCCACAACACACAGCAATAGATAATTAACACACCCAGCCAAACTATGCAAGTGAAAGGGGGGAATGAAGATATTTTCAGACATAGTCATCCCATAACAGTGATGTATACAGAACTGCATCTGCAGTGGTTACTGCTAGACTATCCTTTTTTACATATTTATGTATCCATAAAATATGGTTTTATTGGACTTTAAATATTATATAAATGTTATAGTGTGGGTATCCTGCTGCTGCTTCCTGTTTTTCACTTGTTATATTCTTGAGATTTACTTACTTTGGAATGCTGGTTCAATTTTTTAAATTTCTATATGGTATTTGATTGTAGACATATAACCTATTTTATCAAAGTTTTCTCTCATGGAGGAATGTATGTTATTCTCTATTTGCCTTTCAAGAGTGCATATTTTTCTCTACTGATCTTTTAAGAGTCATCCTCTGCCCTTGTCTACCTAGCTGTGTGTCCTGGGAAGCTGAACTCTTAGGACAGCATCACTGATACTCCCTTGCTCTCTGACTTAGTGCTGGGTTTGGCCAAGGCCAGGCACCAATGGGAGAGCAGGTGGCAGGAGGACAGTGTGGTGGTGCTTTCCCCCTGCTGGTCCACATTTTTTATAGTGGCTGCCCTCTACCAACCTTTTGGAGGGCAACATTTCACCTCCGACTTCAGCTCTCCAAATTCTAGTAACACTGCTTCATCCTTCGGGTCTCAAGCTGATAATGACTTTCATCCCTTTCTACTTCCTGGGTGCTTTACCAATCTTTGTTGGTCCCCTAAACTTGCTAAAACTTGTAAAGAGTCTTTTTTTTTTAATTTTTCAATTTACTGTTTGACTATACCATCTACTTCTTGTCCAAATCTTGACTGATACACTAACTGGTTCCAGAAGTTGCCCTAAGACACAGTCCATCAAATTGGATTACAGAATTAGGTCATTTATACATTTGATGAGTGTGTGGATGAACTCTTCACCAAGGGGAAATGGGACCTTGGTAATATGAGGCAAACAATAGCTGTTATCTTTATTAAAACAAATCTGCCTCTGGCATGTGATATGTGCCTACTGAACTAGCAAATGTCTTTCCTTTAGTTTCCATCAGCAAGTATAACCTGCAACATCTCACCTTTGCCCAGGGGTTCAGCAGTACACCTTTGCTGTCTTTTATCAAAGCAATGTCTGATCTTTGTCATATTATAATCTAGACTAGAGCAGTGATCCTCACCAAGTGTCATTTGTGAACTGGTTTCTGGTCCATGTTTCTTACGTGTTCCCAATGAATTAGGGAGCTTGCACCAGAATGTGAACTATGGCACTAAGTACACTGTTCTGTTCAGCTGACAATTTTTTCTTAGCAAGACTTTTTCGATGAGGGAGCAGTGCATTGATTTACATTCTGGTATAAGCTCTTTTCATCATTGTCACAGACCATGGCTTTGAATAGCTGATATTCTGGTCTGGGGGCGACCTTGATTACCTTGACATGGAACAGGATATCATGTTGGGACATCAGGAAGAAACTAATAACCAGATGCCTTAGGAAGAAAAAGCGTAGCTGAGGAAGGGAGGCAACGATGTGAAAGTTCACAGACCTCTGATGTTATGAAGTTTCTAGTAGGACAATGGTATAAAAACATCAAGACATTCCCTCTTAAATGAGAGACAAGTTGCCTCACTTTGCACAGCCCACAGTGGAAAGAGCCCTAGGACTTAGCTTATCTAAGGCATTATATTTGGGCATACTGCTCTGATCCACCTACAAGGTAACTTGTAAGGCTTCCTGTTGCAAGAGATATGTGGAGCAAGAGAGGGTCTGCAGCAGGTCCAAGCTTTTATACAAGGTGACCTGCCACTTAGGCCTATGACCCAGAAGACCAAGTGGTACTTGAAAAATGTATGGCAGAAAGGGATGAAGTATGTGCCAGCAATACTAACATCACAAAGCAGATCCCTGAGGTTTTGGAAGGAAGCCTATTTCCTCTTCTGCCAACCACTATTTTCCAGTGGCAAAGCTGCTTTGTGTTTACTACTAGGCTCTAATAGAAAAGGAACAGCCCAATATGGTGTAGAACACCACGTGACGCTAAGAATGGACTATAAGAATGTCTACCATCGGGGCTCCCCTGGTGGCGCAGTGGTTGAGAGTCCGCCTGCCGATGCAGGGGACACGGGTTCGTGCCCTGGTCCGGGAGGATCCCATATGCCGCGGAGCGGCTGGGCCCCTGAGCCACGGCCGCTGAGCCTGCGCGTCCGGAGCCTGTGCTCCGCAATGGGAGAGGCCACAGCAGTGAGAGGCCCGCGTACCGCAAAAAAAAAAAAAAAAAAAAAAATGTAAATGGTTGGGGGAAAAAAATCAAAAGAAAAATAAGAGTTTATAACATGCAAACACTCTCTGAGATTCAAATTTCAGTGTCTCTATGTACTTACTTTTCACACTACATTGACAAAGCCTAAAATATTCACCAACTGGCCCGTTATAGAAAAAATTTGTTGACTCTGATCTGGAAGCCTGGAAACTATGTTGCCCAAAATTCCTAGTAGATTAGATCCCACTAATGAGAGGTTCTCATAGGAGATTTAGAAGGAAGAAAAGAAGCAGAAGGTAGTTTTCTCCTATGAGGTGTTAGGAAACATCATGAGCTTTGGCAAACAGCTGATAGGAGGTGTCACTAGCAGCTTCTAGGCTTCCTCTTGTGAATTAGCCACAAAGGTCCAGCAGAGATCACAAGGGACTCCTGTACTTTATCGTATCCTGAATTTGAATGGCATTTTCCCCTAGGCTTCACTCTTCCCACCCTTCCAAAGACTTGTGTGGGCTTTGCATTCCCATATTTAATTCCTTCTTCCTGGAAGTACCTACATTAAGTATTTCTGATCTTCTACCCAAACCTTTCTGAGCCAATAAGAAAAGTACTGAATCACTGAGAGAAAGAGAGTAACTAGCACATAGCTGCTGCCATAACTGGAATTATGTGTTCTGTGAGAGCATATGATAAAGGAATTCTTACCTATTCTGAGAAATCAGGTAAAGTTTCCCTGAGGAAGTGAAGACTGATCTTAGATCTGAAAGAATAAAAATTAACCAGGCAAAGGACTGGAACTTTCAGGCCAGAGGAAGTGTTATAGGAATGAGGGCTGGTATGCAAATAACACTTTAGAACGAAGAATATGGTGCTATAAAGAGAAAAATGCCAGTAGGACTGAAACTTCGAGAGCAACATGCAAGAGAAAGCTGGACAGAGAGAGAGAGAAAGGCCATATAATGCAGAAGATTCTAGGCTGTGTTAAGGATTAGTGTCTTTCTCCCATGAACTATGGGAAACATTTTCGTGACCTCTGTTGGTCATGAAAACTTTATGAAAGAGATGACATGAGAGATGGGATTCACTAGCGGGTGGAAGAGTGGTGAGAGAGGAGGGCACTCCAACAATGGCACAAGACATCTTAGTGAATTGTATATCAGCCAGTGTAGCTGGAGCAGAGTATAGTGGAGATTAATTTAAAGACAAAGTGGAGAACCTACCATTGCAAGGGTTTTAATTTTATTTTGTCGTCAATGAAACATTATTCAGACAACCATAACGACACTTCTGGGGATGGATTTTGTAGTAAACAAACTGAAATATCCAATTTGAATTTAGATTGAGAAATACTGCTGGCTTTTGTTAATGATAGTGTTTTTGTGGTTCTTGAAATGAGACGAGGCTTAAAGATACAGGAAATTGGTGGCTTTGGTAAAGACTTTACATTGTTTCATATTAACAAGAGCTGCTGCGGGGGGTTCAAAGGAAATAGGTTATGGCACTTTTTAATACTAGATGAGTAACTGCCACATCTCCTAGACTGTGTCTTCAGTATCCAGCACTGGCAATCTTATCTCATGAAGAAGGCAAGAAAAGGATGCTAATTGAAATTTGATACACAGGTCTTGAGAGACATGCGCACAAGCAGTTTATTGGAGAACAGCATACGAGAGGGGTGAAGAAAGCAGGATTGAGCAGAGGGAAAAGTTTAACCATGGTGCAGTTGCAACAGAGCTGGGATGGCCCTTCAGAGTTGCAGGTTGCCCCGACTGAGGCAAAGAGGTTAGGTTTTGTACCCTGCATCAACCAGTCACTGGCACCATGCTACCCAGAGGGAAGGGACGTAACCTTGGATGAGGAAGCTTCCACTAACCAAGGGTAATTCTCAGAGAAGCGTTCAGCTAAGAGCTGTCAATAGTCAACACTTCTGACAACTGGGGAATGGGCACATAGGCTTCGAGGAGGGGCCTGGGAGGTACGCCGCAGCATTTATTACAGTTTACCCCTGTGTGTCTCTTGTATCCATTTACTTCACATAATGAATTCATCCTATCTGAAATCAGCTCTTCCAGGATTCTGGTTGGCCTCTGTTACCGGGAAAACATGCAAGAGAACAGTTAACAGCACAAACTGAAGACCCCACTGCTGCAGCTAAGTTCAGGGATATACATCATCTCCCTCCTTTACTACTCATTCTGGATTTACCTCACCATTGACTAGCTCTCTCCTGGTCTTGATGGCTTATGTGGTTGAGTGATGCAGACTCTTATCCATGAGGGATGAGAGCCCCTAGTCCTGTGCATTTCCCAAGCAATAACTGCTGTACTTGACTATTTACTGTCAATAATGAACATAGGAGAACAAATAGATGCCCCAGTGGACCACTTGGATGCCAAATGAATTCTTCCCTGTCCCAATTATGAACCAGCAGCCTTGCCTCCCTATGAATATCAGGATCAATTATACCTGCCATTGATGGTGCCACCATTGCTTGCCTGCTGAACTCTGGGTACAAGAAGTTTGAAGTGTCCAATTTTGACTTAAAGTTTGGTGGGACTCTTACTGTGTCCTCTGGCGGACACAGTAAGGGGTTCTCTGTCTGGAAACCAGAATATCTAGAGCCATGGGGTCTAGAGTTAAAGCTATAGGAAGCAAAACTCCAAGTAGGTCCCTGAGATTGATTATCATTAGAGACACTCTTACCTGCACCCCTTGGTTCCTGTGTCCAGGTGTTTATATATTGGGGACCCAGCACAATATAACGGATGTTGATTTTGGGGATGTGTCATATCATGAAGGATGGTGCCCCATTATCCAAGCTGGTGTCTCATCTGCACATTCCATCACCCCACCAAGCTGGTAGTTTCCGGGTAACACAGAATGTAACAGGACCAATGGAACCCATGACCATGTGTTCATGACTGGACCACTTTTTCTTTAAAATGTTTCCTCTGGTTTTGTTGGTTGTTTTGAGGGATCCCATGTTGGTAAATCAAAACTCTGTAAATCTTTGTATAGTGATACTGGTTGAGGTCCTGAAAGCAATAAAGGTAACCCGTACTCAGAATAATTGTCGGTTCCAGTCAATATAAATCACTGGTTTTTGCAGTGTAGAAGGAATCCAATGTACTCAACTTGCCACCAGATGACTGGTTCATCTCCTCAAGGGATTGTACCACATTGGAGGCTCAGTATTGGTCTCAGTTGCTGTCAGATTGGACATTTGCCAGTGGCTAAGGACATAGGCTGTGTAAGCATCAATTAGCTGTTGAATTCTGTCCACTTGGTTGTGGTGGATATTCTCTGGTATTAATATACAATACAAGGATCTTCATACTCCGTATCCCCCTTGATAAACAGAGCCAATACATCTTTCCCAAATATCTTTACCTGCAGTCTTCCAATTTTTCTCATATCAGGGCCCCGAACAAATAGCCAAGCCATTCGTCACTGTCCATGAATCAGTGTATATTCATACATGACCATTTCTCTTTCCGTACAAAGTCAATGACCAGGAGCACTGCCCAAAGCTTTACTGAGTGCTATAATTTTCTCTAGCCACTGTCTTTCAGGGCCACCACTAAGTGGGGCTGTAATGAAATAGCTGTCTATTTTCAGCCTATACCCATATGCTGAGTCAACCAATTTATGAATTTAGCTTGGCCTTTTCTCCTCCAATTTTACATGGTCACTTCTCACTTAGCTATTGCTACCTGATGAGAGAAGAGTGTTGGTGCAACGGTAACGGGTGACATGGCAGTCTGCACTATTTCACCAGTATCTCATTCCAGTTCACCATTGGTAAATATTCTAAGAATTGCACTGCAAATGATAGGGTCCTTATTGCCACATAGCCAGCAGTGGATCTGGATCCAAAATCACATTTCTGAGTTTGCTTCCTAGGTATACTCCTAGTACCAAATCTCTCAGGTTAAATTCCACAGTAAATAGATTCTAAGACTCTAGCATCTGCATGCAGGTTTATTGGGGAGTGCTTTTACTGGGGAACAACACAAATGAGGGATGAGGAAGGCAAAATAGGGCAGAGGATGAAACTGAACTGTGATTATTTGTAACAGAGGCTTCACCTGATCCTATGGAGGTTTCTGGAACTGGGATAGCCCTTCAGAATTGTCTCAGTTGAGTCAGGAGGACCAAGAACTTTGTACCACAACTTTGACTACTCATTAAATTCAAGCAGCCCTCAAGGAAGTGTTTTAATATTGACTAAGGCTATTTCTTTCAACCAAGGATAATTCTAGAGATGAACTCAGCTGAGAGCCATTGGCAGCAACACTCCTAGTAGCTAAGAGAATGAATGCATTAGTTTTGAGCCCTTAACATTTATTTCAACTGAAGTAATAATCAAAAGTGTGAAAATAGTTACTAAAGTTACTAAAGTAATAATCAAAATATGAAATCAATATATATTTAGGCTTTTAAAAAAGGAAAACATGCAGAAATATGTAATCTTGTAATATCTGTATTACAAGAAGTGGAAAGATAAAAGAACAGAAGCCCTAAGGCTTTGGGGCCAGTCCACCTTTAATGATTTATATTTCCCCTCCAGCTAAATTTGACTTTAAAGAAATCCCTGCCCACTATACCGGGTTTGAAGACCCAGAAAAGACAAGCACTGAGGATTTTATAATAATGCTGTAATCAACTTTGGGCAGAGGAAATTTTTCAAAACTGATACCTCTGACATTAGGAGTTCTGGTTCTTAAGGAAACACAGGGGAACTCTCTTATAATTTCATAACCACTTTTAAAGAATTTTAAGTAGTTCCATTTTGCCACTTGAGACATCTCTTTTACATAAAAATTAGAGGAGGCATAGACTGCATCCTAAATGTTTGGTTTCAAGTCCTATCTGCCACCTAATAGCTGGATGACAAACAAGTTTTTAAATTTCCCTACGCCTCAGTTTCCTCATATTTAAATATATGGGAAAGGTAATGAACCTACCTCATGGGTTGATAGGATTAAATGAGCTAAGAAAAGTACTTTGTATGGTGACTGACATCACTCAATCAATGACTGTGGTTATTATTTTGTTGTCTAAGTAGGTGTTTTGCTATCCCTTCATACATAATCCTGATAATCTTATGGTATCTTAGCAGATTAGATACACTGTGTCTTCTCTATTGTGTTGTGTTGATCTTTATTTAGGATTCCGTATATTGCTGTTGGGGCAGATGCAAACTGGTTCACTGAGATTAACTGTGGAATCTGTGTCAAAAATAACCCATTTATGCCAGGACTGACACTACAAATCTAGACCCTTGGTACCAAAATAGGAAACGATTCTTAGTCCAGATTTTGCCATATTTCAGTGTTTTTAGAGATCATGAGGATTATGTGATATTCCTTTTTAATTATTTATTTTTGGATATATTAAGGCTAGATAAAGTACGAGTGCTATCATTGTAACATGTTTACAGAATAATCCAATCTTGGTAGGGTACAAGCAGGAAAGTCTAATTTTTCTTCACTATTGCTTTCAACCTGTTTGGTTTGATCTAGTCTTCATCCCTTGATGAAGAAGGGCGGACAGATGTCATAGCTTCCTGAGAACTTTCAATTAAAAGGAGCTCATGTGTTATAAGTTCCACATCAGACTACAACACGACTTACATCTTAATCCAGTTTTTAAAAGCAACTCCCTTCCCTATCCTAACTCACGCTGGCCTGGGGCTTGTGGTCTTGAATTAGTGGAGGGCCTATTCATTTATTCCTCCTCCCTCTTACCTGACATGAAAGAAATCTGAAGCAGCACGGTGAAGGAGAAGAGAGATTAGAACCAAAGTGTAAGCTTTTAATTTACTTTTTACTTCTTTGGTCCTGCAATTTTTTTTTTTTTTTTTTTTTTTTTTTTTTGCGGTACGCGGGCCTCTCACTGCCGTGGCCCCTCCAGTTGCGGAGCACAGGCTCTGGACGCGCAGGCCCAGCAGCCGTG
This sequence comes from Globicephala melas, assembly GCF_963455315.2. NCBI lineage: Eukaryota > Metazoa > Chordata > Mammalia > Artiodactyla > Delphinidae > Globicephala > Globicephala melas. Next base: position 54,759,520 of record NC_083327.1, on the reverse strand, counting down.
GCTCACGGGCCCAGCCGCTCCGCGGCATGTGGGATCTTCCCGGACCAGGGCACGAACCCGCGTCCCCTGCATCGGCAGGCGGACTCCCAACCACTGCGCCACCAGGGAAGCCCGGTCCTGCAGTTTTATTTTCTCTTGGCTACTGTTGATAGGTTGCCTGCTCTGGGACAGACATCCAAATGCCAGCTTGTGCTGCATTTCATTCTTTGACGGAGTTGTGTGGATTTCTGCACTGCATGGTTTAATGATATCGACCATGTCCTCTCTGGCTGACATCTTGTCATGCCCAACTCAGACCCTACACCTGGTGGGTTTATTCCACAGTCTCTAACTTTTGAGCTTCCACTGTGCCAGCCATCCACCTTCATAAATGGGGACCTTCAACATAGATTCATCCTGGCTCTGTCATGGCAAACTGTTGGGAGTTGTGACTGTTTATGGCTCCCTACCTTCAGGCCCTGCAATAAGGGGCTGCTTCACTGAACTTCAGCGTTATCCAGATACGAGGTAGGTATATGATTCTATGTCTGTGCATGCTCCCAAACTCCAGAGGACGCAGGTTAAGCTACTGAGAATTCTCTCACTGCACCCCAGCTTGGTGCAGTGAGCTTGGGAGGGTCTATGAGTTTCTGACGCTTAGCAAATATGGGAGTGAGATGAGCATCTCAGGATTCTTCTCTTGGGCAGCCCAGCTCTTGAGGAGAAGAGGGATGTAGAAAGAAGAAAGGAAGATGGGAAAAGCCATAGCCCTTTTCTTCAACCTAGTAATGACTATCTGAAAAGACAACAATTTTTACTTCCAAGAATCCCTTTCCAAACTTCTGGTCTTCTCTGGATGTGGGTGATGGTCTGATGATGGCAGGATTGTTTGACACACCTTCAAATAAGTCCCTCAGAGTTGTGTATATTGGCCCTTCTTTAGGCTGAGTGGGTTCCTATAATTTGTGACGTATAAGGTTGGTAATTTAGACAAAATTCCAAAAGATAAAAAAAAATTCAATTTATCTCTGGGGTACGGTGGATAATTTTGCTCTTTTTTCTTTGGCTTTCTCATTTGCAAAAGGGATAAGATAATAGTACCTACACAGAGAGTTGTTGTGAAGCTTAAATAACGTAATCCATGTAAAAGCTATAGCTGTTTAACACACTTTTTTTTTTTTTTTTTTTTTTTTAAAAACAAAGCAAACAGAAAAACCAAAAGGCAAAGCAACCCCAGGCCCCAGGATGGGTGGCGCGGGGCGGGTAGGAGCTCCTGCGGCTCTGGGGATGAGCGGTGGGCGCCAGAGGGCGCGGCTGCGCTTGCGTGACGTCCTGCCGCTCGGCGGCCGGCGCACGTTCCGCACGACGCTCTTCACCGACGCTCTCGCGCAGCCCCTTGCCTGTGAGGGCCGAGCAGGCCTGGGTCAGGCTGTCGCGCCCTCCCGATCTTGGAGGTGCAGTCCCTGGACGCAGTTTGGATGTCGCGGATCCCGAGGCAAGTCTCAACGTCCTGCTTGCTGGCCAGCACCAGGATGGGGACGCCGCCCAGTGCCTCGCTCGTGACCATCTTCTCCAACGCTTGTACTCAGACAGTCTCTCCTCCGTGGAGCCCATGACACAGAGAACGCCGTGGCCCTCTGCTTGGTCCTTGTACCACAAAGACTGCAGCTCTTCCTGCCCCCTGCTAAGCCGCACAGCAGGAGGCGAGGCTTTCCAACGTCCACAGTGCCGATGTTTAGACCCACGGTGGTGGTGATTTTGGACAGACTCCTCCCCTTGGAGTTCTTATGAAACCGGGTTTTTGACCGCTCCAGGACAGTAGTCCTCACGGCATTGTCCAGACCCAGGATCAGGATGCAGTACTGGTCCTTCAGAAGCATGTCCTTGTACAGGTCTGACATCCTGCACCCACCCCTGGCCACCGGAGCCACCGCGTGCCTGACGCACAGACCCTGCTCCTGACGGCACGTGGGCCGTCCCAAGCACAGTTCTGAGTACACGGTAAGAATTCAATCAGTGTGAGCCACCATCGTATAACCTGGTATCTTTATTTCACTATACATAAATGTTGATGGAGTGTATATTTATTCATTTACTTAACATATATTTACCACTTAACTGCCATAGGAACTTTGGGGAGAGGTAATGAACAAATCAGCCGTCGTGAAGCTTATGTTATAGCGGGGGGAGGGAAATAATAAACAATCGAATAAGATTTATAATGTGTCAGAGAAAGATTACTGCTATGAAGAAAAATAAACGGGGAGCGGATCAGGAGTGCGAAGAAGTGCTGCTATTTTAAGTGATGTAAGGACTCACTGATGAGGTGGCATTTGAACAGAGATCTGAGGTAAAGAATGTTATTCAGCATGTTAGCAGAAAATGTGTTAATTAAATTCAGTATTACAATCTCCAAAAGTTTGATACTATTTATAACTCAAGCAGATAACTAAGCCTTTTGCCCAATGAAGAAAAAATTACCTTGAATCGAGTAGATTAATTCAGTTGTTCAGGAGAGAGTTTATACTGTATATTAAAAATATATATTGGTCTAGCCTGGAAATCTTCCTTTTTCTTGCCTTTTAGCTTGCCTTGTGATTTTTTTTGTTTGTTTGTTTAAGGTCAGGCATGAGGTAATAGGAATTATAAACAGGCCCTTAGCGTGAGGTTCTATGTTAATCTGGCTAGAAGTTGGGCTGTGTTTAATGTTTGCTCTAGCCGTAGGTGCCACTGGCTTCAGATTCCTGGAGTGTACTTGTTTTTGTCTCCCTCTTTTTGGAAGCTTCCCTAAGAATTCCTCCTTAGACAAAGTCTGCACCTTGCAGCTCTTTCAGTGTTATCTATTGTTATTATACTGGAGTCCTGTTGGCGTGGTAGTAGGGTGTGTGGGTGGAAAAGTGATCTATAATCTTATGATTAAAAGTCAGTCATGGGCTTCCCTGGTGGCACAGTGGTTGAGAGTCTGCCTGCCGATGCAGGGGACGCGGGTTCGTGCCCCGGTCCGGGAAGATCCCACATGCCGCGGAGCGGCTAGGCCCATGAGCCATGGCCGCTGAGCCTGCGCGTCCGGAGCCTGTGCTCCACAACGGGAGGGGCCACAACAGTGAGAGGCCCGCGTATCGCAAAAAAAAAAAAAAAAAAAAAAAGTCAGTCATTTAGTGGGCCTGTGTCCCTGGGTTTTGACTTTCATAAGTGTTTCTTTGCTTTCTCCTTTCCCCCTTAGGTGAGACAGGAAGGCTAGAGGGAGCTGGAGTTGGGTGAAGACCCTTCCTTCTACCTAGGGTAAATTGCTGGTAGAGTCTTTTTCCCTGGAGAGCAGGCCTTTGTTATAGAGAATGCTCCAGATGTATTTCAAAATGATGACTTTTCCTCCGCCTGCCAGAGCCAGGATGGGATAGTTCATAGCTCTTCACTGAAAACCTGGAGGGTTCCCAGAATGAAAACCAATGAAAGTATAGGAGCAAGATCTTATTTTTAAAAGTATAATTATTGACATATAGCTTATTAGAGATATGCACAAATCATAAGTGTACAGCTCAATATATTTTCACCAAGAGAAAATACCCATATAACCAGCAACCTGATCCAGAAATAGAACATTGGCAGCATCCCAGAACCCCACTAATGACCACTTCCGGTCACTATGCTTTCCAAGGTAATCATTATCCTAACTTCTCACAGTATAGATTAGTTTTGCCTATTTTTGAGCTTTATATAAATGAAATCATAAAGAAGGAATTCTTTTGTGTTTGGCTTTATTTCAATCAACATAATGTTTGTAAGATTAAACTGTGCTCTTACATGTAGAAGGAGTTCATTCACTCTCATTACTGCATAGCATTTCATTGTATGAATGTAAGATCATTTATTCATTCATTCTGCTGTTATGAACCTTTGAATTGTTTCCTTTTTTACTTTATTAAGGAGAGTGCTGCTATGCACTAGTGTACATGCCTTTTCGTGAACATATGTAGTTGTTTCTCCTAAGTGTATATCCAAGTTTATATCTAGGAGTGGAATATACACGTTTGTCACTAGTAGGTATTGAATGCCAAATAGACGTGCAAGTGTCTGTAACACTTTAAACATATGAGAGTTTGAGTCACTCCACATGCTCACCAATACTTGCTATGATCAGTCTTTTTCCATTTAGCCATTTTTGTGCATGTTATGTGAAAACAGCAGCTGATAAAATGTAAAACCTACCTGTTAGTTTTGAATATTGGCTGCATGGCAGTCTTGAACTCCGAGTTTTGTCTCTTCAGCACGTTGATATTTTCAGAAGTTCTCTGTGGGTTCTCTGCCTCTGTTCAGTTGCCCCCTGACTAGACCCATTTTCCAGAACCTTGGTCTATCACTGTGTTCCAGAAATTGGCAGATTCCCTGAAGGAAGTATGTTTTCCATCTCCTTTTTTTTTTTTCTTTTTGTGGCTTGAAACAACATTCATCATTTTGTTATCTCTCACAGTTTCTGTGGGTAAAAAATTTGAAAAGGTTCAACTCAGGGTATTGCATGAAGTTGCAGTCAGTGATGTGAAGCAAGAACAGTGGAAGCTGCAACAGCTGGGCACTGGCTCTTCATGTAATCTTGGGGCCTCTCTCTTCATGTAGTCTTGAGTACCTCCATATGGATTCTGCATGTGGTCTAGTTTGGGCTTCTTACAGCATGCTGGCCTCAGGGCGGTTGGACTGCTTATGTGGTGGCTGTAGGACCTGGCTTCTCAAGTTCTGTGCTTCAGCAGTTCTCCAGCACCTTCAAAATTGTATGTGTGTGTATGGTATATACATAAATACATATAGACATATGTATATATGTATGTATATATACATATACATGCATGTATATATCACACATCATAAACAGAAGTAGAAATAGAAGTCCTATTTGATGAGTCTTATTTATTTTTTCTTAGGAACACTTGTAAGGGTTTCTCTGAAACAAAAAATGATTTTTGCTATTTGATTCGTTTGCTTGTTTTTTAAGAGAGAAAATTCTGGCCAGTGTAGTCTCTAAACATTATATCTCTTCCACAGGAGAATCAATATAGAATAAGCTAGTCTGAAATTTGTGGATTTCCAATTCTAAACAGAATATCATGAATTCATGCTTAAAGCTTTTGGTATAACCCATTTTCAGAAGTGTTGAGGACAGCACTTATAATACACGGTATACATCAAATGCCCTGCATTGATCGACAGTTTAGTAGAAAGGCAGACGGATAAATGCATTGACATCATTTTGTCATCCACAAACATACCACTAAATGTATTTCTGAAAGTGTTGAAAAGAGCAGTGTGTACTGTCATTTTATGAAATGTACTGCATTTGTATTGAGAACTGATGGGGAAAAGAGAAAATAATCCACTGTGAATGTGCTTTAACCAAGAGACTGGATTTTTCTAAAAACAAAAAAGCAAAAAACAGTAAAGTAGTTGCCTTAAGGTCACAACACTCAGAGAAGTGGTGAGTCATCAAAACAAAACTAAGATAAATCATCAGGAGGAAGAAAATGTCGAAAGGCAAATATAGAATTATTTTTGTTCCTTTGGTTTTTTATTTTTCCAAATAAATTACTTGCAATTTAACCAAGGTCTACTCAAAGGGTAGAGAATTGTTCCGTGATTTTTTTAAAAGAGCAAATATTACATGATGCTGTTATCAAACTTCTAACCCCAACCATATTTAAGTTGCTAAAAATTTAAAGCATGCTTTACTGTGTGAATGGCTACACCAAATAACAGATTTTCAATTGTAGCAAAAACAGCCTTATATTGGAAGAAGATGCCATCTAGGATTTTTATAGCTAGAGAGGAGACATTAATTCCTGGCCTAAAAGCTTCAAAGGACAGACTGACTCCCTTGTTAGGGCCTAATGCACCTGGGGACTTTAAATTGAACCCAGTGCTCACTTACCGTTCTGAAAAATCCTAGGGCCCTTCAGAATTATGCTCAATCTACTCTGCCTGTGCTCTATAAATGGAATAACAAAGCCTGGATGACAGCACATCTGTTTACCTCATGATTTACTACATATTTGAAACCCACTGTGGAGACCTATTGCTCAGAGGAGAGATTCCTTCCAAAATATTACTGCTCATTGATGATGCACCTGGTCACCCAAGAGCTCTGATGAAGGTGAGAATAATGAGAATAATGTTTTCATGCCTGCTAACACAATATCCATTCTACAGCCCACGGATTAAGGAGTGATTTTGATTTTCAAGTCTCATGATTTAACAATATATTTCATAAGACTATAGCTGCCATGGATAGTAATTACTCTGATGGACTGGGGTAAAGTAAATTAAAAACCTTCTGGGAAGAATTCACCATTCTAGATGTCATTAAGAAAATCCGTGATTCATGGGAAAAGGTCAAAATATCAGCAATAACAGGAGTTGGGAAGAAGTTGATCTAACCCTCATGAGTGACTTGGAGGGGTTCAAGACTTCACTGGAGGAGAAAACCGCAGATGAAGTGGAAATAGCAAGAGAATTGGAATTAGAAGTGGAACCTGAAGATGCAATTGAGTTGCTTGCAATCTCATGATAAAACTTGAATGGATGAAGAATTGCTATTTATGGATGAACAAAGAAAGTGGTTTCTTGGGATGGAATCTACTCCTGGTGAAGGTGCCGTGAAGATTGTTGAAATGGCAACAAAGGATTTGTAATATTTCATAAACTTACTTAATAGAGCAGCAGCAGGGTTTGAGAGGAGTGACTCCAGTTTTGAAAGTTTTATTATGGGTCAGATGTTATCAAATGGCATTGCATGCTACAGAGAAATTGTTCGTGAGAGGAAGAGTCAATAGATGTCGCAAACTTCACTGGTGTCTTATCTTGAGAAATTACCGCAGCCATCCCAGCCCTCAGCAGCCACCACCCTGATCTGTCAGCAGCCATAGACATCGAGGCAAGACCCTCCACCAGCCAAAAGTTTACAGCTTGCTGAAGCCTCAGGTGATGGTTAGCATTTTTAATTAAGGCATGTACACTGTTTTTAGGTATAATGCTACTGCACACTTAACAGACTACAGCACAGTGTACACGTGACTTTTATATACACTGGGAAACCCAACAATTTGTGTGATTCCCTTTATTGTGACATTTGCTTTATTGTGGTAGTCTGGAACTGAACCCACAGTATCTCCGAGATATGTCTGTATTTTCTGCACCTAATTGGGTGAAGAGTATCTTACTTTGAGGTGGTGACCAAAGCATAAAGGTCAAACAGATGCCTGCCCTTGTCAGAGGCTCCCTCTTCCCCTTCCATGTTCAGGAATCTTGTGTGTTTAGCGTTGGCCAGGTTTGCCAGTGCTGTTCAGTCCGAGATCTCAGAGCTGTTACCGGCCCCCAGTGTATGCCCTGAGATTGGAGAATGGTCTGCACCCACCATGTTATTGGGTTTTTATGGTACTTCTGGCATGCTGGTGGACCTGTAGGCCTGAGAATTATAGGGGTGGACTGGAAGGCTTGAGTGCTTTCTCCTGTTGTCCAAGGTAGATAGGCCTTCAAAGAGGGAAGCTCCTTCTCGTTCCCTCAGTGTAGTGTCAGAGAAGTTCAAAGCCAAAACTGTTTTGGATTCCCAAAGCTACAGCTTCTTTTGTTACAATAAAGTGTTGTCACTGATAATACGGTGTTTACAGTGAAAAATAGGTAATATTAACAGTAAGAATTTATTACATTGCTTTTAAGCTTAGCTTATATAACAGACATGTAGTTAATAATAGGTACTATTGGGGCTTCCCTGATGGCGCAGTGGTTGAGAGTCCGCCTGCCGATGCAGGGGACACGGGTTTGTGCCCTGGTCCGGGAAGATCACACATGCCGCGGAGCGGCTGGGTCCATGAGCCATGGCCACTGAGCCTGCGCGTTCGGAGCCTATGCTCCGCAACGGGAGAGGCCACAACAGTGAGAGGCCCGCGTACCACACACACACAAAATAATAATAATAGGTACTATTATTAACTTCATTTCACAGGTGAGAAAATAGAGGCACAGAAATGTTAAGTAAATTACACAAGATCACGTAAAACAGAAGAATTATCCACAGTAAATAAGTATCATCATTGATGGTCAAGTTCACAGAGATGTAGTTGGATTATTCCACTCTTCTTGCCATGCTGATGGCTGCTAGTGCAGATTCTTGGCCTGGGCAGAGGGGATAAACCCCACTCCTCCGGAGATACTGTGTCAAGAGATCTCCATGCAAAAACTGGCCAGGGCTGTCAGGGCTACAGTTTTTGAGATGCATTCACTTCCCCAGAGTGTCAGTCTATTCTGCATCAGATCTCCTTCCAGTTTTTTCAGCTCAGAGATCAAACATTTTATTTTCTCCTTTTCCTCTATTCCAATCCACTGCTTCTATCTCTTGTGGTAGTTTTATTTTAGGTTCTCCATTGTCCTTCCTGTAACTAAACCTTAGTCAGGCCTTCCCTTTCTCTCTCCAAAAGGTTTCCTTACTTTTACGATTTTCTCACTGAATGTAATCCTGAAGATGACGCAGTGTGCAAATAGGTATAACATGATAATGATGATGATGACGATGACGATGATGATGATGATCGTGATGATGATGGTGAAGAAACTTTCCTATAATACAACTTTGAATCAAACTTTGGCCATAGTATATAATATTCCAGATATGCTAGTATCGGTCAAGTCTGTCTATTTAGAGCTTCATCATGAATAAGGGAGTACTCACAATATTTACCTCTAAGGCTTGGATAAGTGGATTTGAAGTTTCTTCTGGTTGTATTAGAAGAAAGATTATTATCAATTTCTAACTTGCCAAACAGCTACACAAAGTTCCTGCTGCTTCATGTTTGCTGTGCACACCATTTGTTAAACATTTTCTCACTGCACACGTCTTCCCTCTGAAGGACTCCTAAGAACCCTTGACTGCTGTTTTGATTCCATGAGCATTTTTTTGAGAGCCCATATATGTTATATATAGTGTTGGGAGACCCAAACTCGAGTTAGACAAAGTCCCTTTCTCCAAGGAGCACTTTCTATCTGTTTGGGTAATAATCTCTATGTCTAAGGGTAGGATATATCTAATACAAAAATGTGTTCCTTCCCTCAACTAAACTTCATCTAACAAATGAAGACATAAGTGTCAAAAGGCTAGATCTCTGATTTTCAATGGTTAGCAAAAAAGAAAAAATGTTTCACGTTTAACAGCTATATACAAAATATATAAAGACACTGGATTGTCAGATAATTATGTCATCCAGTTAAATTTGAATTTCAGGTAAACAATGAATATTTTTTATTTTTACTTGCTAAATCTGGCAACCTTAACAAAGTGAGAATGTATGTTAATTTCTGTTTATGATAAATATTATAATTTTTTCAAGAAGGAATGACATAGTAGAAAAGGAAAGAGATTTGGAATCAACTAGATGTGGATTAAAGTGTGATTTTATCAGTATCTTGCTAGGTGACAGTGGGAAAATAATTTGTCTCTGAACCTCCGTTTTCTCATAGAAATGGTAACAATTATGGTCAGATGTTGAATGGCTCATTAGTGATATATAAAAATGGCTAGCATATAGTGGGGACTGTATTATTTTCACTTGCCAGTGGCGGTAATAGTAATAATAATAATAATAATAATAAAACATTTATTCAACACTATGTGCTAAGGACTCCACATGTATATATTAACCCAGTTCACCCTCACTACAACCTCTTGGAGTAGATAAACAATTATTTTTGTTTTAAGGATAAGACATATGAAACACAGAAAGTCACACAGCCAGTTTATGTGCAAAACAGGATTAAACATTATGCCATAGTGTCTTTCCTCTATACATCATTTAGAAACAATGATTTTAGACAGACTAGTGTAGCTAGCAGCAATACAAATAGTTGATGGCTGTTGAGGATCAAAGATGCTCAAAAGAACATTAGTGTGAGAGGCAGAAGCATAACTATGGACTCCTTTACCATGAAGGGCCAGCAGAACTAACTTGGCAGAGTTATTGGTCTTTTCAGTTACATCTTGGGATGGAGATGCTTGTCACTGCCACTGCTGCTGTTGATGATGATGATAATAATAATAAAATAATAACAGCAGCTGACATATATTGATCATTTACCATGGGCCAGACCATATTTTAGGCATTTTACATGATTAATCTACTTAATCCTTACAAGATTTATAAATAAGGAAACTGCATCTCAGAGAAAATAAATAATTCACACAGTTCAATCACCTCTCTTTTACTTCAATGAACATTTACACAACCTGACCCTAGCTATAATTAATCCTTTATTCCTCTATGTTCCTGTAGAATTAGTCACTTTTAAACTACTTCTCATGATGTTAATTAAAACTTTTCTACTTTTTCCTTGAGAAAGAGATTCTTGTTTTACTTTTCCCTGGAGCCTCCCAGCATTCTACATTGGATATGGCTGTTCTGGTTATCTATCGCTACATGATAACCCATTCCAAAACTTAGTTGCTTAAAATAACAATGTATCTTTTTTCTGGGTGTTGATAGACTCCGTGGTTGGTTGTTTCTTTGGGTCATTCATGTGGTTGCAGTCAGATGGCCTGTGGCTGGAGTCATCAAAAAGCTTCCTCACTCACGTGTCTGTCACTAGGGCCCGTCGGCCATCTCTCCCACATGGCCTGTGTGTGTGGTTAGCCTGGACTTCCTCATACAGTGATACTCAGGGGCATTAACCTTCTCACAAGGTGACTGACTTCCCCCCAGGACAGGCATTTCAGAAAATAAGAAGTAGAAGCTACCAGTTTTTTAAGGCCTGGCTCAAGAAAGGAACAACATTAATTCTGCCCAGTCAATTATTCTAATTGGTCAGAGCTTTTGCAGAGCCCATCTAGATTCAAAAGGAAGGAAAATAGACACCCCCTGCCACCTCACCAGATCTCAATTTCAAAAGTGTCAAAGAATGTGTGGGCATCTTTAATCTACCACTCTAGAGTTTCTCAGTAAGTGTTAGATAGGTGGATTAATGGATGGATAAATGAAAAAGATCTAAGCCAAAGAAAGCAAATGGATGAGAAGAAATGAGGGGTAAAGATTAAAAATAAAAATATTTACAAAGAATACTACTAGTTAAAGTTTACAAGTACCTGGGAACATATGTCATGTTCTAGATATTACAATGGAAAATATATAGGTACAAGATACAATACATACATATGTTAGATATGACACAGGTTCTTCCTTTTCATACTAATACATTGGAATGGAGGTATTTGGAAATTTTTAATAGGCATAATGGCTCTTGGCATTGTCTTTTGATCAGATTGGCTTATTCTTCTCTCCTATTTTCATTCAAGTGTTTCTTCTCCACTTAAGAGTTTACTTTTGAAAAGTCAGAGACTTGGAGTACTCTACCGTTTTCCGCCATGTCTCTCCTATTCTTTTGCCTAAGAAATTTCAAATAACGTAGTGGTTTTATAATTTTTTTCATTCCCTAAATGCTGAAAGTCATTCTAGACCTCAGCTTCCATTTTATTTTGAAGACTTCTACGTGGTAGGTAGAAGAATTCAGTTATTTCATAGCTATCATAACCAGAACAAACTTCCTTGACTCTTGATATGTTCATTGATGCTTCTATCTCAAACCTTCTTCTGTCCCCATCTCTGAGAAATTGCTGATTAAACTTGCACAAATTATTTCAACTTCCTCACTGCTTCTTAGAGAAGAGTAGAGAAAAATATGGGACATGAACAGGGACATAATGAGAGACTAAAAACCACCCGGACTTTAAATGTTAAAATCAACAAAATATGCAAAATGCCTTGAGGCAATGTAATATCACTGTCTCACAGAAGGCAGAAAATTACTAGGAGAAATTTAAATGATGTGCTGGAGAATGTCAACTGCATTCGGAATGGAGCTTTGGATTTTTATAGGAATTGAATACACATTTCAGTCATTAAAATGAAACAGTCTGAAATTGTTTCAGATTGAACTTTACATGGGCCGAGGAAGAAATTACAATTAAATATATCATGCCAAGTTTTTAATTTATGAAATGAGACATGGGGTTTTCTGAGAAAGGAGATAAAATGAAAGTTTGTCTCTAGAATCCCTTCCATTCCTAGGTTGTCAAATTTGGGGACCAAAATTTCACCTCCATATCCACCCCATTAAAACCCTGTGGGAAATGATGTAGATACGACCTTCAGGGGCTTCTAGAGAGTGAGTAATAACCAGAAGAAAACTGATAATAAATCCTCTTTGCAGTGATTTGTTTTTAGGTGTTTCTTCTTAATAACCCCTGAACAAAAATTACAATCTCCCCTCCGCTTCACTGTACCTCCACTGTTGGGGTCATGGGCTTTACTTGGTTACCACATTCTGCTTTTTATTTCTGATCTCATTATATTTCTATTTTGTTGATTTTGCGTCTCCTCAGTTACAGGTATCTGGGTTTCTAATCTAAATGCAATTCTTAATTGCCCATGTAATTGATGATGTGGATGTCCTTGACCTTGGACAGTAACTAGGTGAACCACCCAGTTAACCAAAGAGGCCCAGACTCTTTCTGGGGAGTCTTCCCAGACATTCACTCATGAACTGGGCCTCTGTGTCCCCTGCTCAGAAATATACAAAATCTCAAAGGAACTGCCAGGTATATCACCCGCTTTGCCCTGCAGATGGTAGGGGCTTCCAGCCATCCAGACAAGAATAATCCTCTGAGGATCACAGGTAACACAGGGATTCTTGACTGAGTTGACACCACCTTTTATATCCAATTAGCCTTCTAACACACCACATCTTAAAAATCCCTTCCCGAATACTCTATCAATTTTGTTCTTCCCACTGGTCCCCACCAAACTTCGTTTGCTACCTCAGGTTGTTTTTAGATTCTGCCCAGCATGGTTTTTTTTGTTGTTTGTTTTGTTTGTTTCTTTTAATATCCTTTTCTTTCCCATATTACAACCCACAACACCAGATCTTTCTTCAACTGTGGAAGAAAATCATTTCAACTGAAATCATTCTTTCAGTTAAAAATAAAAATGTGTAGTTACTCACATAAATACGATATCAGAATCTGGGTTCTTAGAAGATAATAGCCCAGCTTCACAAAGAACTTAGTTCTTTCTATGCTTCTTCCTTCTCTCAGTCCTGTCATTCTTCTCTCACACCTGAGACACAGGATACTCATTTTTCATTTTCTTGCTCTGATAGGAAGGATTTGAAAATTATATCAAGAGTAATTAGCAACACAGAAATTTTCTCAATGCAATAAAAAATCTAGCAGTAGGTAATCCTGGATTGGTATAGCAACCCTGTGATACCCTTAGGATGATCCAGTTCCTTCTGTAGTTCCTTTTCTTTTCTTCTTTTTTTTTTTTTTTTTTTTTGTGGTACGCGGGCCTCTCGCTGTTGTGGCCTCTCCCACTGTGGAGCACAGGCTCTGGACGCGCAGGCTCAGCGGCCATGGCTCACGGGCCCAGCCGCTCCGCGGCATGTGGGATCTTTCTGGACCGGGGCATGAACCCGTGTTCCCTGCATCGGCAGGCAGACTCAACCACTGCGCCACCAGGGAAACCCCCCCTTTTCTTTTAAATAAACTTTTTATTGTAGAATAGTTTTAGATTTACAGAAAAATCATAAAGATCATACAGAAAATTGTTATGTATGTCCAATTTCCCATTATTAACATCTTGCATCTTATGTACATTTGTCACAATTAACAAATCAATATTGATACACAATTATTAACTAAACTCTAGAAATTATTCAGATTTTATTAGTTGTTTCCTAATGTTATTTTACTGTGCCAGAATCCCATCAAGGATACTGTATTACATTTACTTGTGACATCTTCTTAGGCTCCTCTTAGCTGTGACGGTTTCTCAGACTTGCCCCATTTCTAATGACCTTGACAGTTTTGAGGGGTATTGGTCAGATATTTTGTAGAATGTCCCTCAATTGTGGTTTGTCTGATGTTCTTCTCATTGTTAGACTAGAGCTATAGGTTTGGGGAAGAAAACTCTAGAGGTGAAGTGCTATTAGTATTTCATCATATCAAGGGTACATGTGATCACATGACATCACTGTTGACTTTGATTATCTAGTTAAGGTAGTGTTAGGTTTCTCAACTGTAGAGTTAACTTTTCCCCTTTCCAAAGTGTACTTTTTGGAAGGAGGTCATTATAAACACGACAGCTTGGGGAAAAAGCTTGGGGAATTATGCTCTACCTCCTGGGGGAGGGGGGAATATAGCTACATAAATTATTTGCAGTTGTTCTGAATAAGATATTTGTCTTTTCCTTCATTTATTTATTTATTCAAACATTTGTTTATATCAGTATGGACTCATGAATATTTATTTTTTACTTTGGGTTATAATCCGATGTTCTTTTTCAGATCATTTCTAGATTTGGCCATTGAGATTCTTTCAGTTGGTTTCTGTGTCCCTTTGAAATACGCTATCAGTGTGTGTGTGTGTGTGTGTGTGTGTGTGCGCGCGCGCGTGCGTTTGTGTTCTGTTGTGTTTGAGTACTTCCTTTCTGGCATAACGAAATACTCCAGGCTCATTCTGTATAGTTCCTGCCCCAATCCTAAAATTAGTCATCCATTTACTTAACGAATTAAATACCAGTAAACATGTATAGCAGTGTCAGAATTATATCCCATACCCCCATGGGAAAACACTAAATGGATGGTGGTTGTAAAAACCAGTCTCTACTGTTGGTGTGGGAGGTTAGAAATAAGCAAGGGGAGGAAGCCAGAATGATCCATGCAGTAATAGATTAGCATTGAAGACATCACAATGAACTCATGTTTAGCTTAATAGAAATACGGATATATATAGAAATATTTATAAATATGCATGTACATGAGGGATTCTATACACATAGACATATTTCTTTGCTCTGTCATCTGAATAAGCCTAGAAACAATGACATCCCAGAGGCGATGAGTACACCTAGTACTCAGATCTTGGCTTCTAGTACCATCCTGCAATAAAAGGAACTAGGACTCCTTGGAGAAATGACTGATTGTAGGATTGGGGCAGGAAATATACAAGATGAGCCTGGAGCCTGTATTTGCATTTGATTAGTTTTCTCATCCTGCTTTCGGTCTTTGGAAATTAAAAGTCCAAAGCACTCTTTTAATTTTCAATATTCTCGAACACAATTCTTTTAAAACATTATAGGCTTCTGGTGTATTAATTCTGATTTATTTCATTGGACAAAAGCCACACCCACAGATCTCTTCAAGGTTAGCCCTTTTCTACCTTCAGTTTACCTGTGAGGTTGATGAGGGACAGTGCTCTTAAGGTGCACAGAAATCCTTTTGTTTAACTGAAAGGCATGCCCTTAAGGTCTTTTTCAGCCTTTTTGTCTGTCCAAAAGATGCCAAGAGGCCCTGCCTTATGTTTTTCTGATACTCCGTAGTCACATTTTGGATTTGATCTTTGGCTTGGGACCCCTCCTTATTTTGAGAGGCTTTTGATAGCTGAAAGGACTGTTTCGAGGCCCTTTGCATACTCTTCAAATCCAATTCAAAACCTGAATAATTGTTTTTCAGTTCATCTCTTCTCTCATTTTACCGTAGGCAGCTCAGAGAAACCAGGCAGCGCTCTCAACGTGCGGCCTGGAAGTTTCCTTAGTTAGATCACCAAGTTCATCAGGTACATTTTCTGTTTTCCATGTTACTTCAGATGACAGCTTTGTTCAATTTTCTGTCACTATATAAAAGGATCTCCTTTCCTTAACCTTCTAATAATATTTTCCTTACTTTCCTTCAAGCTTCCACAGACAGCTTCCTTGGGGTCTTTTAAAACCTTACTAAAATTTTCTCCAGGCCTTTTAGGCTTTCCTAAATAGTGTCTTCAAGGCTCTTCCAGCTTCTGCCTGGTCTCAAATCCAGTGTCACATATTTTTGGTTTTTATTATGGTATCCACTTTCAGGTATTAAATTCTGTTCTAGTTCTCTATTGCTGCATTACAGCTTATGGGTCTGCAACAATAATTTTATTCCCTGCTGTGGTAAACTTGAGAAGGGCTTGAGTGTGTAGTTCTGCTTCAGAGCCACATGCAGCTGCAGTCAGTGACTGAAGCCGGAGAAGGTGAGAGCTGCATCCCTCTGTCTTCCTGTGGTCTTAGGGCTTCTTTACTGGTCTCCCTATGTGGGTTGGTTTGGGCTTCCTTACAGCATGGTGGCTTCAGGGTAGTTGGACTGCCTATGTGGTAGGCGAGGGAACCAGCATGAGAGTTTGAGCAAGCAAGAAAGAAGGTGAAATGCCTTTAGGCATCTATCCTCACAATTTATACAGCATGGTACCTCCCATATTCAGCTGGTTTCGAGAGCCCCTATACATTCAAGGGGAAATTACATTCCATCTTTTGAAGGAGAAGGGAAAGGGTATAAAGTCACAGTTTTATTTTGTATACCTGTGATTAGTACAAAAAGCCTTTGCATTTGGCATGCAAAAATATAGAGATGGTGAACCTGTTGGAAAAAAAAAGGCCAGGACCCTCTGGGAAGCAAGCCCCCTCTGCTGCCTAGAAATAAAAGTTAGAGATAATTACTTTTTTTTGCAGTAAAATATACACAATGTAACATTTACCATTTTTAATCAATTTTAAGTGCACATTTCATAATGCTGTCCATTGAATACCTTCACAATGTTGTATAACGATCACCACTCTTCAAGAGAAATCATTGCTTTTGGCAGAGGACCAGTTCCTGAAGACCTGAACCAAGTTCAGTGACAAGGAAGAAACCACAGCGTCCAAAGAGGAACTGTGCTAAGACTGAAAGATTTGGGGCTGGTGACCTAGGCTTAGTGCAAGGGTTGTGGAGGACTTAATCTGGTGCTTATGTATCACCCAGATACCCTGCTGTTAGCAGCCGTGATGGCAGGTGCTGGGCTTTAGAAAAGAGTAGGAAAAGTAGTTGGAAAAATGAAGAAAATATGACTATATTTTCTCTAATTTTGTATAACTCATCATGCCTGTTGCTTAGAGTTAAGGCTGCATACACTGATCTTCAAAAACTAGAAGAAGTTGACTTTGAATTTAACTTTCAGTTTAATATATTCTTAACAACTGTGTTCACTAGAGTGGGGGTTATTTCATTTCTGACTCCTAGTAACTCAGGCATTAGAACAGGTAAGGAAAGTGACAAGTCCGTTTTCATTCTAGCATTATAGCTCTTTGCTGTCAGGAAAGGCAGGCTGTTTTGCTTCTTTTCTGTAGGAAATTGTCAGTTGATAGGCAAAACTAATTAAAGAAATAGGATGTGTTCCCTCCCTTGGGAAAATCAGTCTTTTGCAAATGTATTTAAATGAATTCAGTATCCTTTCCTTTTAATAGTGCTTATCTGGGTGAAAACATTTATTTTAGATTTTATTATGGCACCCAGAAAACTATGATGCCTCTTTAAAAATAAATTATAGTGTAAAAGCCACAGAGGAAGCTGACTGAAAGAAAAACCTCAGGAACATTCCTTGTGTGTCTCCCGCTGTCTTATATGTACTTAAAGTATGCCAAGTAAGTCTCACAACACTTCCTGTTACCCGAGACTATCTTGAAGTGTCTCAGTAAATGTTTAATGCCTCTCTGTCTCTTATTCAGCATGCCAGGAGGAGGAAGATTTGTTTTTGGCAGAGGTGGGTTTTGACAGATGCCACAGGTTAATTCAGCAGGTGTTACTGCATTTGTGTAAATCAAGGAGGTTTGACAGCTGCCCAGAAATACTGGCCGTTCTCTTTGGGAAACCAGACTTTGACACGTGGAATAGGTCACAAATGAGTGTCAATTCATCTGTTCACCTCACTTCTTCCTCCATAAAAACACGAAAAGATTGTTTTCATCAATATAAATACCCCTACTTTGAGAATGCTCAAGGCCATGGTGTTTGTGTTTAGAACTGGAGATGAGATGGCAGAGCTGTTTGGAGGGCTGACATGGGAATAGAGATACTAATAGTTCTAGAACCATCAAAAGGTTCACCATGTGCTTGGTGTACTGTGGGTGTGTGTGATATGTCATTTCACTCTTATGGCAATACTCTGTGAGTGATACAGAGTTTTAAAGATGAGAAAGCCAAGACTTGCAGAGTTTAAATGACTTGCTTAGGGTCTGCCTGGTGAGGTGCAGTACAGGAACTAAATGACTTCATGGTCAATGGTACCACCTACTACACTGTGTTGGAAAAGAGGCAGACAGGAAGGAGGAAGGAAATATGTGGACCTTCATGAAACTATTCAACCTCATTTGCTATGTATTCATTCAGTGCAATTTACCAATTGTAAAACATGGAAGACATTAGATTTGCATAGCTGATTATAGTTGCTCTCAAAACAGAGAGTAAAGTGAAGTAGAAAATTGCTCAAAACCAGAAGTCAAAAGATTTGGATTTCACTTCCACCTCTACTACAAACTAGCTGAGTGAACATGAGAGGGTTACTTAGACTCTTTTGTGACATGCAGAGAAAATAAAAATGAAAGATGGAGAGAGAACACTTTAAGTTCCAGATGGCTTTTTGATTTGTGGTTCCAGTTTTTACCTGATCCCCAGCTGCAAGCTTGCCATTAAACGATTCTGAAAGCTTATAATAATTTTACTCTTCAGATTAATCTAACTGGAATTGGTTGCTGTTACTTTCAGCTAACACAGCAGGAAATACTGAATCTGGTCCAACCTGAGTTTAACCACATCAAGATTTTAGAGCTGCACACCCCTTTGTAGACATACCAGGTTCACAAATTGAGCATTCTGAAGACTCAAGGTTTATATTTACCTTTACAAGGTTTATGTTTACGTTGGTCTCCTTTGCTGGTGTGTGGGCATGAGGGGGAGGGGCCTTTCATGGCACCCTTCTTCCCTTCAGGAGAGGAGAAGACCTGGGCTGCCCCAGTGCCCTTATGTAGATAGTAATTCTTAGCATCAGCCTCTGTGATCAAATGTACAGCTCTTTGCAGAATAGTACCTTCTACCTAAGACTTTTGAGGGCCATAGTTATGACAAGTTATATATATATATGTGTGTGTATATATATATATATATATATATATATATATATATATATATAGTCTCAGGGTTTTCTTCCTTCAAGTAGCCAATCAAGTAGCCAGACACAGTTTAGATAAGAATTTCTTTAACAAAAAGGATTGCCATTACCAGCAGTCAGGTTGATAATCCTTCTCTTTCTTTAGGATTAAAATGCTAATCATAGGGAATGTGTTATGGGTTTATTCATTTACTTTTAATGGTGGGAGTCTGTCCTTTGGAGTCTTAAGCGCCAGTTTGGATTTAATGATAAGACACTGTCTATACTGCCATTAAGGTCTGTCTAAGAAAATGGCCAATAGAGAATGACTTCTAAGTTTAGTCAAGTCATGCATGATTCTTAACAACCACCACTGAACTTTGGAGTGAGAACTTTAACAGCCTAGTGGTCAAGGTTCTCTCAGATATCAATGAGATCAGATGAGTCATGCTAACTTCAGCAGAAAGGAGAAATGTATTAGAAGCATATTATGATACCCCATGTAATCCGAGGAAATGTTAAAAACCATTAGGCCTTTGAAATGTGGAAACCAGGAAAGGCAGATCTCAGAAGCAGGAGTTTGTGGCTAGTTCTGCAAAAGTTCTATCTTTAAAGACGCTTAATTCCCAATTTCCAGCATGTCTTTAGTCCAAAATCTAAAATTCTGGGGAAAAGAATCTGATTGGCCCAGCTTGTCTCATCCCTTGAGGACAGATGTTGGTCCCTCCTCAATCAACTATGGTCCAGAAAGTGATCATACAATACGGTTATGGCTGGGAGGCACCCCAGCTAATCATTCCAAGAGCAAGGGCTTGGCAGATAGATCAAAAGGATGTTAAACGATGATCATCCTGAGGAGCTTTGACACAAGGAAGCACTTAGAACTGCCGATTTGGGGGACTAATGTGAAAGACTAGGTAGAATGCTCATACATTCGATTCTTCTGCCCTGGTTCCTGTCTTGCTTTTAGCATCCTGTCAATTCTGTGTACATTATTCCTCTAATACATTCCTCCATATTGCTTTAATTAGCATTCATAAGTGTTACTTGCAACCAAAGGACTCTAGATGACACAGAGGTTGGTACCAGAAGCAGCTACTGTGTGTTACAGTCCCAAAGTATAACTGGAGGACCAACTCCATTCTGCTCTCTTGACTGACTTCCAGACCACATCTCAGATAGCTTTGGGAGGATTTGGAGACCATCGCACTTTTGTAAACCTTATTTTATAGTTTGTGAGATTTCGGATTATTTTAGAGTTTGAGTAATCCAGTACTTTGTCATTTGTCAGGCTTTGTTTTCTTCAGAAATAAAACTCTTTAAAATTTTTTTGGTCATTTGCTTCTGTCTATTTCTATTTCCTGGACTTTATAGACTAGATTTCAAACCCAGTGATTTTACAGAATCAAACTCTTGGATTCTAGTTCTGACCGGAGAGTCTCAATTTCTTATCAGTGAACCTGAGCCTAGATGTTTTGACTGGTCCAACAACTTAATGGTCTCTATCTTGTGCTTTGGGGCAATCTGAAACAATTGCCTGGTAGTATGTTATTTAAGGTCTTTGGCTGCAAGCAACAGAAATTGAATCTGGTTTAAGTAAAAAGGAAATTTATTTTAAGCATATTAGAGAGTTCACTGACTACTAGAAGGTGGAATTATCAGATTTAGGATCTAACAGTGCAGCAGGAAGTAATTAACTATCTTGTCTTAGTGTTGTTAACCACCGAAATGAATGAACTTCATTCATTTTATTTTTCTTGCTCTCTTTATCTTATTGTTCTCAACATTTAAGTTTCCCACAGAGAGGATATGGTTCTAACTTTGGTCATCCTTCTAACTCTTTCCCTAGGTTTATTTTTTTTTTCCAATAAAAGAATTTGATTGTGATGTTAAAAAAATAGAAATTCTTTCTAACACTTTCTCTAGGTTTCAAAATATGAAATAATTTTTAAATTAAACAAATATAAAGGTAATTTTCTGACTCTGCCCATTTCCATAAAAATAGGAACTTAAATGCTGGAAAAAAGTTTGCCCATTCATCTTCCTTACTTGCTTCTCCCACAGGAAAAAAATCCTTTTCTGGTAAGATTGGGATAAAGGTTCCTGTGTGGTTCACTCTTTTTCTCTCTCTCTCTCTCTCTTTCTCCCCTGCCCCCAGGTGGGCTACTTTATCTTTCTTTGCCCCGCTTTAATTAGTAAGCATAGCCAAGTCAGAGCCCAAGACCTGTTTTCTAGAGATAAGCCAGAAGGTATGACTTGTGAAGGAGGTTGTGAATTTTCTAAAGTTTAGAATCTGGAACTTAAACTCTCTCAGCTGTCAATTCCAAACTCTGGACTTGGAGGAAGGTAGTTGGAGGCTCTAATTTAGCCAATATTCACAGATCTGTTCTCTACCCTAGCTGTACCAAACAAACAACAAATAGATAACATACTGCCATCATCACTTTGCTTCCTATGTTTGCTTTCAGTTTTGTTTGTTCCTAAAGGGGAGGAGTACTAAGCCCCATTCAACACCCCCACAAAAGCTTTAAAAGGTTTTTCTGTGGTTTTTCTAAAAGTACATTTTCTATAAATAGGGCAAAAGATGGATCCATCAGTAATGTACTGTTATATTGGGACTTCAATATATGTAAAATTAAAATAATATATAGTTGAGAATAGAATGTTGAGGAAAAAAATTAACCAAGGAATTGAAAGATGTGTACACTGAATACTATAAAACATTGATGAAAGAAATCAAAGACACATGTAAATGGAAAGATATCTTCATGGATTAGAAGAATTAATATTGTTAAAATGTCCATTCTACCCAATGCGGTCTACAAATTCAGTGCAATCCCCATAAAAATTCCAATGACATTTTTTACAGAAATAGTGAAAACAATATTAAAATTTGTGTGGAACTACAAGACAACCCAAGTAGCAAAAGAAATCTTGAGCAAGAAGAACAAAGCTGGAGACATTACACCTCCTGATTTCAATTGATATTACAAAGACATAGTAATCAAAACAGTATGGTACTTTTTATAGAAAAACAGGCACAGAACAATGCAACAGAATAGAGAACCCAGAAATTAACCCACACATATACAGTCAACTAATTTTTGACAGAGGAGCCAAGAATGCACAATGGGAAAAGGGTAGTCTCTTCAATAAATGGTATTGGGAAAAGTGGATGGCCCCATGCAAAAAAATTAAATTGGACACTTACAAAAAAACCTCAAACTCAAAATGAATTAAAGATTTAAACATAAGGCCTAAAACCGTAAAATTCCTAGAAGAAAACATAGGGAAAAAGCTCCTTGATATTGGTCTTGACAATGATTTTTTTTGGATCTGATACCAAAAACATAAGCAAAAAATAAACAAGTGGGAGTATGTTAAACTAAAACGTTTCCACACACCAAAGGAAACCATCAGCAAAAATGAAAGTGGAACCTACAGAATGGGAGAAAATATTTGCAAACTGTCTATTGGATAAGGGTTGATATCCAAAATATATAAGAAACTCAGACAACTCATAACTAAAGCAAAACCAAACAACCCAATTAAAAAATGGGCAAAGGACCTAAATAGTCACTTTTCCCGAGAAGACATACAAATGGCCAGTAAGTAAATGAAAATATATACTCAGCATTGCTAATCACCAGAAAATGCAAATCAAGACCACAATGAGATATCACCTCAAACCTGTTAGAACAACTACTATCAAAAAGTCAAAAGATAACAAGTCCTGCTGAGGATGTAGAGAAAAGGGAACCCTGTATATTGTTGGTGGAAATGGAAATTGGCACATTATGGAAAATAATATAGAGGTTCCTCAAAAAATTAAAAATAGAACTACCACATGATCCAGCAATCTCAACTCTGCATATATAGCCAGAGGAAATGAAAACAGGATCTTGAAGAGATATCTGTACTTCCACTCATTATTCACAGTAGACAAGATATGGAAACAATGTAAGTGTATATTAGTGGATGCAGATAAAGATAAAGAAAATGTGATATATATGGTGGGTGGAATATGATTCAGGCTTAAAAAAAGAAGGAAATCCTGCCATTAGCAATAACATGGATGAAGCTGGAGGGTATTATTTTAAGTAAAATAAGCCAGACACAGAAATAAAAATATCACATAATCTCAGTTACATGTGGAATAAAGAAAAAGAAAACTTGAACTCATTATAATAGAGAATAGAATGATGGTTACCAGAAATTGGGGGGTTGGGGGAAAAGAGGCATATTGATCAAATGGTGCAAACTTTCCCTTATAAGATGAGTAAGTTCTGGAGGCCTAATGTACAGAATGGTGACTATATTTATGTGTTGTATACTTGAAATTTGTAGATTTCAAGTGTTCTCCCCACAAAAAAAATTTAAAAAGGTAACTATTTGAGGTGATGGATATGTTTGTGATTGTGTTAATTAATGACTATGGTAATCATTTCACAGTGTATGCATTTATCAGGCGTGTTGTACACCTTAAATTTTTATTTCTCGATTATACTTCAATAAAGCTGGAAACAAGTAATACAGAGTTGATTCTAAAAATGGTTCAGCACCAACAATTAGCAGTTCTTTGGGTTCACTGGTAATTGTAAAATAAAGTCAAGTTGTGTTTCAAGTCACTTCTTCTGATAACCAATCCATGTACATTTATAAAATATTGTACTTGGAATTTTATCTGTAATACTGAATTATTTCAAACAAAATTGAACTTTGTAGAGGTTATACAGCTATGTCCTGACTCTACTGTAGAAAAGGATCCTTTCACTTTTAAAATTCTATTGTTATGTGAAATGATATATAGCATAAGGGATTCATGCCATAGGGATTTCCAAAGTAACCAAAAAAAAAAAAAGGAATATAATTTTTTCTTAGTATCTTCACAGATATGCTCTTATAGGAATAATAGTATAAGACTTAGCATCTACCATTTCTCCA
Organism: Globicephala melas; assembly: GCF_963455315.2. Taxonomy (NCBI): domain Eukaryota; kingdom Metazoa; phylum Chordata; class Mammalia; order Artiodactyla; family Delphinidae; genus Globicephala; species Globicephala melas. The sequence goes on along the minus strand of NC_083327.1, from coordinate 54,735,597 downwards.
CTATTCAGTAAGGGATTTGAGAAAAATATTTTCTCGAGATTAGGTCCTAAGACACACACAGTCCTTGATTGTCACCACCGATTCAATACTGGTAGTCCAGGAATATGGTACATGTGACTGAATTCTAAGGTATGAGCTATAAAATCTTATTCAGAAAAAAAATATTTAGCCTCTTAATGTGGTTGATATTTGCTTCAAAGACAGATTAAATAATGCATTGGAGATTCAAAGCCTGGATTTATAGTCCTGCTTCAACTGAGAGTCTCTGCTTGAGACAAACGCCCTAGCATTGGCCTGTGACCAGGTCTGGTCTTGAGCTCACTCTGTCATCTTGAGGAAAAGAAGAGGAGGGTGAAGTAGAACTTAACCTGCTTCAGTTTCAGATAATTCAGTTAAATACAAATATGTGAAAGCTGTTCATTTCTTCGTTTAGAAAATATTTTTTAGCACAGTGCTTGGCACTATGAAGCACGTGCAGCTGAATTAGACACAAATACTTCCCTTAGGAATTTACGATCTAGAAACAGAAAAAAGCACACCAAAGCCCACTTAATAAGAGATGTTTGGCTAATGAGACTTCTGTGAAAGAAGAGAGGATTTTGAAAATGGTTGAAAGATCAGAAAAGGCTTCATAGAGCTAAAGGAATTAGAGCTGAACCTTAAAAGATGAGTGTAGGAGACATTATTATTTCTTTCTCCCAGCATCTCTTTGCCTTTCTTCAAGGGAGGAATCACTTCCTACTTCACTGTTCATCGAGGTGTTTTTGTGTTCAGTGTCCAAATGGGCTTCAGACCTAACTGGCCAGTCAGAGCATTTCAGTCTCCTGGCTGCTGAGGCTGTTCGGGGATGGATGAATAACCCAGCCAGACTGCTGAGAAAAGCACACAATAATGATCTTTTTTCCACTGGATTAGCTGCATGTTCCTGGAAGAATAAGTGGTTCTGGGCATGGGTTAACGTATCTGAAATCTTTGTACATGTATACTGGGATTGAACAAGTAAGTAATTGAATGGCAGATAGTGGGAGGCAGATTTCTCCTGTTTGGAGTGGAAGGTTACAAATGAGCAAAGGGAGAAGGCCTGAATAAACTAGAAGTACTGGTTTGGAGTTGGAGACATCAGTATGAATTCATGTCTAGCTTTATGTAGATACAGACAAATGCATATAGAAATATTTATAGGTATGTATGTTTACAATGGTCAAAGCTGGAACAATTTGAGCTACAAAGTTTATAAAACAAAGTGGTATTAGAGTATAACCCAAAGTATAAAATAAATATCCATGAATCCATACTGATGTAAATACATGATTGAATTAATAAATAAATGAATAAGACATTTTATAAATCTCTCATTCAGCAGAATTACAAATTATTTATGTAGCTACTCCCCCCTCAAGGAGCTGGAATGCAAATTCCCACCCCTTAAGGGTAGACTATGTTAATTACTTGCTTCTAAACAGAATAGTATGAAAGGAAGCGAAATGTAAATTGACTTTGGAGAAACCTGGTAAACACACTACCTTAGATGATTAAAGTTATCATCATCAGTGACAAGTCATATTAGCAGCATAAATCCTTGATATGATGAAATGGGAATAGATTTCATCTCTGTGGTCTTTCTGCCCAAGCCCATAACCTCAGTCTAACCATGAGAAAAACATCAGACAAACCCAAATTGAGAGGCATTCTACAAAATACCTGACCAGTACTCCTCAAATTGCAAGGTCATCAAAAACAAGGAAAGTTGGAGAAACTGTCACAGCTTAAGGAGCCTAGGGAATCATGGCAACTAAATGTGAATAGGTATCTTGGATGGGATTCTAGAGCAGAAAAAGGATGTTAGTAAAGATTTAATAAAATTCTAATTAAGTACAGAGTTTAGTTAATCTCAATATTGGTTTCTAACTTGTGACAGAAGCACCACAGCAATGTAAAATGTTAGCAACGGGGGAAATGGGTGTGGAGGTTACAGGAAATCTCTGTACTAACTTTGCAACTTTTCTGTAAATCTACAACCTATTCTAAAATTAATTAAGTACAAAAAATGATTGTTGCTCTACTTTATAAGCTCCATTTTAAATGTGAAGTCCTCTAATCTTCTTTGCAGCATGGTGATAGTAGGAACTGGCTCCCTACACCTTATTCTATTCAGACAGTTTTATTTTGGGAATAGTGTTGCAGGAAATAGATTAAAAATATTAACTTACTTTTGAATACATACCATCAGAAAACAAATACTCACATAATGTGGTTGTTACTGTTTATGATGTTAAGAATTTTCTTCCCTGATAACAAACTCTTGAAGATAAAGAATGAAATAAATACATATCCTAAAACAATAAGCTCTCAAAATAATGAGGCCGGTTACAGTGCTCTCAGAGTTTAATTGGAAAACATAGTCACTGAGAAGGTAATTTGAACTATGACTATAAATTTTTGTGAAGAATTGTCATCTGTAACAAGCCTTTTACTTCATTTATTCTTAGCTATTTCACATAAACAGAAAAAATTTTTCTTAAAGAAATTGGATGCACTAGAAAGTAATGAAATCTAGTCATTCTTTTTTTTTTTTTTAAACATCTTTATTGGGGTATAATTGCTTTACAATGGTGTGTTAGTTTCTGCTTTATAACAAAGTGAATCAGTTATACATATACATATGTTCCCATATCTCTTCCCTCTTGCATCTCCCTCCCTCCCACCCTCCCTATCCCACCCCTCCAGGCAGTCACAAAGCACCGAGCTGATCTCCCTGTGCTATGCGGCTGCTTCCCACTAGCTATCTACCTTGCATTTGGTAGTGTATATATGTCCATGCCTCTCTCTCGCTTTGTCACAGCTCACCCTTTCCCCTCCCCATATCCTCAAGTCCGTTCTCTAGTAGGTCTGTGTCTTTATTCCTGTCTTACCCCTAGGTTCTTCATGACATTTTTTTTTCTTAAATTCCGTATATATGTGTTAGCATACAGTATTTGTCTTTCTCTTTCTGAAAGTCATTCTTTTTGTACAAAGTGGATCTGTAAACTTCTCCAGTTGCTACCTTTTCAGTCCCTTTCTTTGAGATTTTTACTTGACGGGGGTGGGGTAAGGGAACGTAGTTTCTCAACAAATTACCTTCTTTCCATAAGTAGTTCCTACCCTGGGTTTTCTTGTCACAAAAATCTGTAACTTTTCCAACTTTGAAAATTATTTCAGTCAAATTGTGTATCATGTGGTAACTTTGTAAAATAGAAGAACTTTGAGAAGCATAATGATCTCAGTCTGTATTGCTTATCTGCCAAGGGAGAAAATTAGGTTCTTCAGTTATTTAAATACTTTAGGAAATAGGAATCCTGGGTCATTCTCTCTTTAGCATATATATATGCAAAAAGTAATAATATATTTTTAGTGGGGGTTGTTATTTTATGTTTGTATGTTTTTATTGCTATCTCTATCACTTTCCCCATAATCAATTTGCTATCGATATTACAGAGTTTTGGTCACCTGTTACCACCCAGCCTTAATCCGGTAGCACCAGGTACAAAAAGGAGTTGTTTATAAAGAATAATTTCAGGTGAAGAGAAAGGTCTGTTACTCAAAAACCAGACTTGGGTTAAAGAAGTACATAACCTAAGTTAAATTTACCAAGCTAAATAATTTACATTTAACATGTATTTTAATATTTTATTTTGATAATATATTTTATTTTTATAATGAATTTATATTTAATACATTCTTTTATTTTTAGGCCCAAATTCAGAAAGAAAAGTCCTGACTTTTTAAAGAGGTTGGCAACCTATCAGTGTTTAATTTGTATTGTAACTTATTTTAAATATTTTAAAAATTTATTTTTATTAATGCTTAGGACTGAATTGTTTCTCAGAGACTGTAAGATATTACCACACTGAAACGTGACATCCTCGATTATCCTTCAGATATAAGAAATTTGTGAAAAAGAGAAAAGAACTGTTAAAAATGGGAATATCCTTTCTACAAGCATGTTGCAGTTAAGTTTTTAAATAATGTTATATCGTCAGAAGAAAACATTAAAGTTATATCACAGAACTTGCACCATTTGGATAGAAAACATGGAGTCTCTTTTATTAGTGAAGGGGTTTTATTTTTTGATTAGTCATTATGGTTCTGAGGAGAGGGGTTGAGAACTATGGCAAGGAGAAATGCCAGCGACGAATTCATATGATGATGCCAACATCCACATCATTCCTCTCCCCATGGTTCATATTTCGACTGCTGCTCCGGCTCTGCACTGTCTGGCAACAGGCAGAACTCCGTGCAAAGAAATCCATCCATTTGAATAAAGCCTCCGCAAGGTGAGCAGGTTTAGCTACCTAACTGCGGCTTAACCTGAGGAACATTCTCCTTAGGGAAACCCAGTCTTAACTCCTCACGTCTCTTGGGTCTGGTGTCCCTCCTGTGTGTTCCCATAACGTAGGCTCCTCATCTCTACGGAGAACTTTATACAACTTTATACACTGGATTGTGATCTTAATTTGTGTGCATCGTCTGCTAAAATGTAACCTATCTAAGGGCTTATTTATATTCTCAGTGCCTTGTATAACCAAAGGCACAGAGGAAGGGTCAACAGATGTTTGCTGAAAGAACAAACATTAAGCATTAGGGTAGAAAACAGGATGACCAGAATGATAAACCTACTTGGGAAGAAATATGAGCCCTGCCTTGAGCTTTATCCAAAAAGAGAATAAAAATGCTAGGAGGCATAAGCTGCTTTGAAAGTGGGGCCATGATGAAGGTTATGAGATACTTACACAGAGAGTCACTGGGGAAGGTGAAAGATTTTAATTTAGCAATCCTTTTAAAGATGTGCAGTTTTAAAGATGCCCATGTGGATTTTGACAAGATAAATAGGTTGTTTTATAGCAGATTTTAATTTTCATTCTAGATTATTAAAATAATTTGTACTCATTTCTCTGAATTAAAAATGTACACAATTACGTCTCCACTTGGAGATGGAAAAGCAAAGTGATCAAAGTACTGGAAACAGGGAGCCATTTATGGCACTGGGAACACTTTTGGTAGACATACTATGATTTTGCCCATCGAACACCGATTTCTCCTATTTGGGGTGATATCACACTGCTTTTCCTTTGAGAGTTCTCTCCCAACTCTGTTTTTTGTGACTTAGCCGGGGCAACTGCCTAATAAAATCTGGGGTAGAGCACATGAACTTGATCTGGGCAACTAGTGTATTCCATTTCCTAAGTCCTAGTAGTTGGTTTAGAGATAGGCATGTAATACAAGTTGAATCAATCAGAGCTTATCCTGGGACTTTTCCTGGTATAAAAAGAAAGTACACTTAGTCCTCCAAATCCACAGGTTTTTCATCCACATTTGGTTGAATCTGTGAATGGGAAACCTGCAGATATGGAGGGCCAACTGTATTCATTGTACTGTGCCATTTTATATAAGGGACTTGAGCATCTGATTTGGGTATGGCAGTCGGGGCTTTTGGAACCAATCCTGTGCTGATACTGAGGGATGACTGTAGTTTCTTTCCATTGCACTTGGATCTATGAAGATGTAGGTCTTGAGTTGCCAGGGGTCAACACAACCTGAAATGCAACCCATGCAGAAGAAAGCTGAGCCTGATGCCCTGATAATATTGTGTAGCTTTCCAGAAGCAGCCATCCTGTAGCTAGAATTGCTTCTTAACTCATCAGTGACTTGAACCAATAAATTCCACATTTTAAGCAAAAATCAGGGCGTGATTCCTCTTCTCTAGGCAAGGCCAAATTTTTGATTTTTCAGAATAAAACAATGAAGAGAAAGTTTTAGAAAGTGAAGAGATTTATGTATCAGTCAAAATAATCTCTAAGATTGAGTCTTCACCCAAAGGAATAGTGTGTCATATTCAGATATTAAAATACTGGTATTAAATCCCTGCTTTGTAGTTTATGCAGTGAGGGGGTTTTGTTTCTTTTTGTTTGTTTTTTTAGTGTTTGGGTAGTTCTCACATTTTAACAAAGTAGCTACAGAGAGATTAGCAAAGGAATAGACATTTTATGCAAAGCTTGTTTTTAGCTTTTCTTTATTTTTTTCTTTATTTTTCTTTTTTTCCAGCATTACTTTTCTTAGGACTGAAATCATTGGCAATGACAACACTAACTATAACTCTAGTATCTCGTTTGAGGTGTGTTGATGGGCAGGTCCATCTCTGTTCTTTAGTAAAAGCATTGAGGAGCAAACTCAGAGAGTTTTCTCAACAGAAATAGATGTTTTTCAGCAGGAACTTTAGAAGCATGTTTGAATTATTGGAATGATATGAAATGCATCTATCTGAGAGAAATGCCATTAGATATTTGATGAGGCTTACTTGAGAACAAAACCTTTCAGTCACAAGTATTTGTTCCCTCTTTTCCTAAAAGAAAGGACCAAATTTCATGCACAGGATGCTTCGTCTATAAAGTGGTCAATTTGGCCACAAGTCCTGTGGAGCAGACTGTTTGAGTTGAGTTCCTGTCACTTGTAATTTATTTATTGCAAGGGAGAGACTTCGGATAATAACCACTGAAGAGTAAAATGCTGAGCAGTTTTAATAAGGGGAATGACTTGGTGAGATTCATACTTTAGAATGATTACTCAGGCTTAACAGTGAGGAAGGAGGCTCTAAAAATGTGATAGTCTAAGAGCTTTTACCCTAATATTGGCAGGAGATGGTGGTGGCCTTCATTACATAGGCACAGTAGGCTTGGGGAGAGGTAGAAGACTTGAGAAATGTCCCAGCAGTAGACCTGGATTCCTTCAGTGATCATTTGGTAGAGCAGACGGCAGAGAGGAATGTGTCACTAATAAGACCCAGGATTCTGGCTTGGAAAGTTGGATGGAGGGTGGTGTTTGTGTGTGTATGGGGGGTGGGGAGGTTGGGAGTGGGGACAGCAAGAGGAATGAAACATTCAATTTGGGGCATGTTGAATTTAAGGTTTGAAAAATATCCAAAAGGTTTTATGTAGATCTGGATCTCAGAAAAGAGTATGAGCCCAGAGAGACAGATTTAGAAGCCATCACCATACCAGTTCAGATCAAAGGATCAAAGATCATAATGGAAAACGCTTTGATCTATTTATTTTTGGCTAGCATTCCCTTTTCTGAGAATAAGTTACACACATTTAGTAGAGATCGGGTAATTCCACATAAAAGTAATAATGTGGCCATCATTTTAAAAAATGAGTATTAGTTGCAAACATATAAAGGTGAGTTAGCAAGAAAAACACCATCTTAAATTTTTCTTGAAAAATTTGAAAAAGCTGGAGATGCAACAGCCTTGTTTCCTTGAACTCAGACCTTCTGGTGCTTTATATTACCTTTTACATTACTTTTAAGATAAAATTTGTATTTGAATACCCAAGAAAAATGTTGTGAGTGAAAACACCAGAATATTTAAAAAGCAGACAGAAAGGAGGCTGTAAAAAAGACCAAGAAGTGGCAGGTAGAAAAATAGAATGAAAAATGAGGAAAGCCAAAAAAAGGGTATTTCAAGGAAAAGGCCATAATTGTGAATATGAAGGTAAGATAAGGAATAAAAAATGTCTGCAGGATATAATAAAGAGGAACAGGGTAATAGATGGCTTGGGTGAAAACAGTGCAAAAATGGTGCTAGAAACCACAGAATTTAAAAAGAAAGTAATCTTTATTTGTTCAAGAGAAAAAAACCTTAGTAGTTCATTGACTTTTAATCTTTAAAATTTTTTCTTCTAAAAATACACATTCACACACATTAGAATATAAAATTTGTTACCTACTCTGTTTTTTTTATGCTGCTTCTCCTCTATCCTCAATTTTTAGCATTATATTGTTAGTATTTTCTCATAACAGTTTTTTCTTTGAATTTTTTTTTAGTGGTAGCATAGTATAGTCATGTGGATAATAATACTTCCCCATTCTTGTACTTTAAGTTTTCTTTTGCCTTTTTTGGCCGTTAAAAAGAATAAGCACTTCAATGAATGATATAAATTTTTTGCGTATCTGATTATACTGGGTCAAATTATTTTAAATATAAGTTACTAGATCAAATGGATTTCAAGATAGATCACATCAGTTTTCATTATATGTCAGTGACTATATTCTGCACCCTCAGCAATGTGGATTTCATGAGTTAAATATTTGGTGGTTCCATCAGCTATTGAATATATATATAAATATTTCTTACTGTGAAGGTGGATTCTTTGTCTTAATTTGGTTACGTTTTCATTAGATACTTTGAACTATGTTATTGGGTGCATTACAGATTTAGACCTGACATCTTCCTTGTGAGTTGATCAGTTTTTCATTAAGTACCTTTTCTGTCTAATAATGCTTTTTTGTCTTTAAATCTACTTTATCTGACATTGATGTAGTTTCCTGAGCTTTCTTTTGCTTAATATTTTCTTGGTATAGATTTTCCCATCCCTTTACCTTTAGACTTTTCTGTGTACTTACAATTAAAGTATATCTTTTTAAAGCAACATATATTTTCAAAATGCAATTTGCCGATATTAGTTTATTACTCACTGTTAATTTAATATTTATTTGTATATTAATTTAATTTAAATTAATTCAACAAAGAATATATTTGAGTTTATTTCTACCACCTTATTATTTGCCAACTATTTTAGGGTCATTTTTCTTTCCTTCCTTGCCTTTTTTTCTGGATTAATCAAAAAATAGTTTTATTATTCCATTTACTATATTTTAGTGGTTTTCCTAGAAATTATAACATGCATCCTTATTTCAGTCCAGTGCTAACAGTTACTTTTACAACTCCTCTAGAAGCCTAGAAACTTGCATATTTAAACTAATTTACTAGTTCTTTCTTTTGCATTATTGTTATATGTTACGATATACACACGAACTATAACTAGTTTGCATATATTTAACAAATTTTAAACCATTAAAATTATTGTTTTGTACAGTCAAAACAGTGTATTTTGTTAACCCATGTATTTACCCTCTTCATTCCTTCTTGCATTTTTGACTTACAGTCTGAGATTATTTTCATTTTGCCTGAAAAACACCCTTTAGAATTTGTTTTAGTGCAGGTCTACTGAAGACAAATATTTTTAGTTTTTGTCTGAAAATGTCTCTGTTTTGCTTTAACTTTTGTAGATCATTTTCTCTGGATGTAGGATTTTAAATTGGTAGTCATTTTCTCTCAGCATTTTAATGATGCTATTCCATGTATTCTGGCTTTATTGGTTTTTGTAAATAAGTCAGCTATAGTCTTACTGTTAATTCTTTGAAGGTGATGATGTTTTCCCCTTGTATTGCATTTAAGAAATTCTCTTTGACTTTGGTTTTTAAAAGTTTTAGTATGTTGTTCCCTGGTATGTTTTTCTTTGTATTTATCCTCTTTGGTATTCTTGGCAATTCTTCAGTCTAAAGATCGATGTCTTTTTCAGCTTAGGAGACTCTCCAACCACTATTTCTTGAAATACTGCTTCTCCCTCTATTCTCTTTCTCCTTTCATGTTATGACTCAATTTACATGCACTTAAAGACCTTTTTAATATGGTGGAAATATCCCTTATATCCTATTCTTAATGGTCCCTTAATTTTTATCTCTTTGTAGATAGAGTGTAGATATTTTCTACTCCCCTTATTTCCAGTTCAACAATCTTCTCTTACTAATACATGTCCACATTGCTGTTAAATCACTATTGAATTCTTTTTTTTCACTATTGAATTGTTAATTTCAATTATTGTGTTCTTCAACTCTAGAATATTCATTGAATAGTTTTTATGAATGGTGGTTCTCTTCTGAAATTCCTCCTTCTTGTCTTATAGTTTTGAACATATTAATAAAAATTATTTAAAATTGCACACGCAGTAATTCCTATATCTGAGACTCCGATGGGTTTGTTTTAATGGCCTCTTCTTTTTTTCTTTGTCCTGTCTTCTGACATGCTTATTCTCTCCTTTCTTTCTTTCTTCCTTTCTCCCTTTCTCCCTTCCTTCCTTCCTTCCTTCCTTATCTTAGATGTTATCTTTAAAGAATTTAGAAGTTCTGGAGTTCTCGTTATTTTTCTCCTAAGGAAGCTTTTATCTGGCAGCTAAAATGTGCAGATTACCTTAATCCAATCAGGGATTGATCTCAATTTAGTCTGGGCTTCGATTTTTGTGAGGCCTATTTTATCCATAGTCAACTCTCTCTTTTAGGGAGCAGTCTTCTGGGGCCCCTGCTGAAGACACAGGGCATTTACTAGAGCCCCTCCCTGCAGGCCCTGTCTTCCCAGCTCTGTGAAACTCTGACAAGCACTGCTGGATAGTTCAACTTCTTACAGAAGAAACTTTCTAGCTACTGTCTCACACAGTGAACCCTGTGCTGCTTTTGAACGGACAAAACCCTGAAGGGGAAATGTGCTGAACAACTCATTCCTCTGAGTTTCCCTGCCTGCCTTGCTAGCCCCAAATTCCAATTTTTGTCTCCCTTGCTATGTGCAGCTGCTAAAGACTAAACTTGGCTTCTTTCCTCCTTTACCAGACCCCCCTTTTTTTTTTTGACATACCTAGCAATAATCACTTTATTTTTATATTTTAAATTAAATTTAATTAATTTATTTATACAGCAGGTTCTTATTAGTTACCTATTTTATACATATTAGTGTATATATGTCAATCCGAATCTCCCAATTCATCCCACCACCACCCCACCCTCCATATATTTGTTCTCTACATCTGTGAGTCTATTTCTGCCTTGCAAACCAGTTCATCTGTACCATTTTCCTAGATTTCACATATATGCGTTAATATATGATATTTGTTTTTCTCTTTCTGACTTACTTCACTCTGTATGACAGTCTCTAGATCCATCCAATCTCTACAAACGACCCAATTTCTTTCCTTTTTATGGCTGAGTAACATTCCATTGTATATATGTACCACATCTTCTTCATCCATTCATCTGTCGATGGGCATTTAGGTTGCTTCCATGACCTGGCTATTGTAAACAGTGCTGCAATGAACATTGGGGTACATATGCCTTTTTGAATTATGGTTTTCTCTGGGTATATGCCCAGTAGTGGGATTGCTGGATCATATGGTAATTCTATTTTTAGTTTTTTACTCTTCTCCATAGTGGCTGTATCAGTTTACATTCCCACCAACAGTGCAAGAGGGTTCCCTTTCCCCATACCTTCTCCAGCATTTGTTGTTTGTAGATTTTCTGACGTCCATTCTAACCGGTATGAGGTGATATCTCATTGTAGTTTGATTTGTATTTCTCTAATAATTAGTGATGTTGAGCAGCTTTTCATGTGCCTCTTGGCCATCTGTATGTCTTCTTTGGAGAAATGTCTATTTAGGTCTTCTGCCCATTTTTGGATTGGGTTGTTTGTTTTTTTAATATGGAGCTGCATGAGCTGTTTATATATTTTGAAGACTAATTCTTTGACCGTTGATTCTCTTGCAAATATTTTCTCCCATTCTGAGGGTTGTCTTTTCGTCTTCTTTATAGTTTCCTTTGCTATGCAAAAGCTTTTAAGTTTCATTAGGTCCTATTTGTTTATTATTGTTTTTATTTCCATTACTCTAAGAGGTGGTCAAAAAGGATCTTGCTGTGATTTATGTCATAGAATGTTCTTCCTATGTTTTCCTCTAAGAGTTTTATAGTGTCTGGTCTTACATTTAGGTCTTGAATCCATTTTGAGTTTATTTTTGTGTATGGTGTTAGGGAGTGTTCTAATTTCATTCTTTTACATGTAGCTGTCCAGTTTTCCCAGCACCATTTATTGAAGAGACTGTCTTTTCTCCATTGTATATCCTTGCCTCCTTTGTCATAGATTAGTTGACCATAGGTGAGTAGGTTTAACTCTGGGCTTTCTATCCTGTTCCATGGATCTGTATTTCTGTTTTTGTATCAGTATTCTATTGTCTTGATTACTATAGCTTTGTAGTATAGTGTGAATTCAGAGAGTCTGATTCCTCCAGCTCTGTTTTTTTCCCTCAAGACTGCTTTGGCTATTCAGGGTCTTTTGTGTCTCCATACAAATTTAAAGATTTTTCTACTAATTCTGTAAAAAATGCCATTGGGAATTTGATAGGGATTGCATTGAATCTGTAGATTGATTTGGGTAGTATAGTCATTTTCACAATATTGATTTTTCCAATCCTAGAACATGGTATATCTTTCCATCTGTTTGTGCCATCTTTGATTCTTTCATCAGTGTCTTATAATTTTCTGAGTACAGACCTTTTACCTCCTTAGGTAGGTTTATTCCTAGGTATTTTATTCTTTCTGTTGCAGTGGTGAATGGGATTGTTTCCTTAATTTCTCTTTCTGATCTTTTGTTGCTAGTGTATAGAAATGCAAGAGATTTCTGTGCATTTACTTTCTATCCTGCAACTTTACCGAATTCATTGATTAGCTCTAGTAGTTTTCTGGTGGCATCTTTAGGATTCTCTATGTATAGTATCATGTCATCTGCAAACAGTGACAGTTTTACTTCTTCTTCTCCAATTTGTATTCCTTTTATTTCTTTTTCTTCTCTGATTGCCGTGGCTAGGACTTCCAAAACTATGTTGAATAATAGTGGCGAGAGTGGGCATCCTTGTCTTTTTCCTGATCTGAGAGGAAATGCTTTCAGTTTTTCACCATTGAGAATGATGTTTGCTGTGGGTTTGTCGTATATGCCCCTTATTATGTTGAGGTAGATTCCCTCTATGCCCACTTTCTGGAGAGTTTTTATCATAAATGGGTGTGAATTTTGTCAGAAGCTTTTTCTGCATCTACTGAGATGATCATATGATTTTTATTCTTCAGTTTGTTAATATGGTGTATCACATTGATTGATTTGCATATATTGAAGAATCCTTGCATTCCTGGGATAAATCCCAATTGATCATAGTGTATGATCCTTTTAATGTGTTGCTGGATTCTGTTTGCTAGTATTTTGTTGAGGATTTTTGCATCTATATTCATCAGTGATACTGGTCTGTAATTTTCTTTTTTTGTAGTATCTTTGTTTGGTTTTGGTATCAGGGTGATGGTGGCCTCATAGAATGAGTTTGGGAGTGTTCCTTCCTCTGCAATTTTTTGGAAGAGTTTGAGAAGGATGGGTGTTAACGCTTCTCTAAATGTTTGATAGAATTCACCTGTGAAGCCATCTGATCCTGTACTTTGTTTGTTGGAAGATTTTTAATCACAGTTTCAATTTCATTACTTGTGATTGGTCTGTTCATGTTTTCTATTTCTTCCTGATTCAGTCTCAGAAGGTTGTGATTTTCTAAGAATTTGTCCATTTCTTCCAGGTTGTCCATTTTATTGGCATAGAGTTGCTTGTAGGAGTCTCTTATGATGCTTTGTATTTCTGTGGTGTCTCTTGAAACTTCTCCTTTTTCATTTCTAATTTTATTGATTTGGGTCCTCTCCCTCTTTTTCTTGATGAGTCTGACAAATGGTTTATCAATTTTGTTTATCTTCTCAAAGAAACAGCTTTTAGTTTTATTGATCTTTGCTATTGTTTTCTTTGTTTCTATTTCATTTATTTCTGCTCTGATCTTTATGATTTCTTCCCTTCTACTAACTTTGGGTTTTGTTTTTTCTTCTTTCTCTAGTTCTTTTAGGTGTAAGGTTAGATTGTTTATTTGAGATTTTTCTTGTTTCTTGAGGTAGGACTGTATTGCTATAAACTTCCCTCTTAGAACTGCGTTTGCTGCATCCCATAGGTTTTGGATCATTGTGTTTTCATTGTCATTTGTCTCTAGGTATTTTTTGATTTCCTCTTTGATTTCTTCAGTGATCTGTTGGTTATTCAGTAGCGTATTGTTTAACCTCCATGTGTTTGTGTTTTTTACGTTTTTTTCCCTGTAATTTTTTTCTAATCTGAAACTGTTGTGGTTGGAAAAGATGCTTGATATGATTTCAGTTTTCTTAAATTTACCAAGGCTTGATTTGTGACCCAAGGTGTGATCTATCCTGGAGAACATTTCACGTGCACTTGAGAAAGAAGTGTAATCTGCTGTTTTTGGATGGAATGTCCTATAAATATCAATTAAAGCTATCTGATCTACTGTGTCATTTAAAGCTTGTGTTTCCTTATTAATTTTCTGTCTGGGTGATCTGTCCATTGGTGTAAGTGAGGTGTTAAAGTCACCCACTATTATTGTTTTGCCGTCGATTACCTCTTTTACAGCTGTTCGCATTTGCCTTATGTATTGAAGTGCTCATATGTTGGCTGCATATATATTTATAATTGTTATATCTTCTTCTTGAATTGATCCCTTGGTCATTACATAGTTTCCTTCCTTGTCTCTTGTAACATTCTTTATTTTAAAGTCTATTTTATCTGATATGAGTATTGCTACTCCAGGTTTCTTTTGATTTCCATTTTCATGGAAAATCTTTTTCCTCCCCTCACTTTCAGTCTATATTTGTCCCTAGGTCTGAAGTGGGTCTCTTGTAGACAGCATATATATGGGTCTTGTTTTTGTATCCATTCAGTGAGCCTGTGTCTTCTGGTTGGAGCATTTAATCCATTCACATTTAAGATAATTAATGATATGTATGTTCCTATTACCATTTTCTTAATTGTTTTGGGTTTGTTTTTGTAGTTCCTTTTCTTCTTGTGTGGTTCCCACTTAGAGAAGTTCCTGTAGCATTTGTTGTAGAGCTGGTTTGGTGGTGCTGAATTTTCTTAGCTTTTGCTTGTCTGTAGAGCTTTTGATTTCTCCATCAAATCTGAAGGAGATCCTTGCCAGGTAGAGTTATCTTGGTTGTAGGTTCTTCCCTTTCATCACTTTAAATATATTGTGCCACTGCCTTCTGGCTTGTAGAGTTTCTGCTGAGAAATCATCTGTTAACCTTCTGGGAGTTCCCTTGTAGGTTATTTGTCATTTTTCCCTTGCTGCTTTTAATAATTTTTCTCTGCCTTTAATTTTTGTCAATTTGATTGCTATGGGTCTCGGTGTGTTTCTCCTTGGGTTTATCCTGCCTGGGACTGTCTGTGCTTCCTGGACTTGGGTGGCAATTTCCTTTCCCTTGTTAGGGGAGTTTTTGACTCTAATCTCTTCCAGTGTTTTCTCAGGTCCTTTCTCTCTCTCTTCTCCTTCTGGTACCCCTATAATGCAAATGTTGATGGGTTTAATGTTGTCCCAGAGGTTGAGATTGTCTTCATTTCTTTTCATTCTTTTTTCTTTATTCTGTTCCATGGCAGTGATTTCCACCATTCTGTCTTCCAGTTCACTTATCCGTTCTTCTGCTTCAGTTATTCTGCTATTGATTCCTTGTAGTGTGTTTTTCATTTCAATTATTGTTTTGTTCATCTCTGTTTGTTTGTTCTTTAATTCTTCTAGGTGTTTGCTCTTTAATTCTTCTATGTCTTTGTTAACCATTTCTTGGCATCTTCTTGATCTTTACATCCATTCTTTTTCCAAGGTCCTGGATCATCTTCACTATCATTATTCTGAATTCTTTTTCTGGAAGTTTGCCTATCTCCACTTCATTTAGTTGTTTTTCTGGGGTTTTATCTTGTTCCTTCATTTAGTACATAGTCCTGTGCCTTTTCATTTTGTCTATCTTTCTGTGAATGTGATTTTCATTCCACAGCCTGCAGGATTGGAGTTCTTCTTGCTTCTGCTGTCTGCCCTCTGGTGCATGAGGCTATCTAAGAGGCTTGTGCAAGCTTCCTGATGGGAGGGACTAGTGGTGGGTAGATCTGGGTGTTGCTCTGGTGGGCAGAGCTCAGTAAAACTTTAATCTGCTTGTCTGCTGATGGGTGGGGCTGAGTTCCCTCCTTGTTGGTTGCTTGGCCTGAGGTAACCTAGCCCTGGAGGCTCAGGCTCTTTGGTAGGGCTAATGGCGTACTCTGGGAGGGCTCACGCCAAGGAGTACTTCCCAGAACTTCTGCTGCCAGTGTCCTTGTCCCCGTGGTGAGCCACAGCCACCCCCTTCCTCTGCAGGAGACCCTCCAACAGTAGCAGGTAGGTCTGGTTCAGTCTCCTATGGAGTCACTGCTCCTTCCTCCTGGGTCTTGATGCACACACTACTTTGTGTGTGCCCTTCCAGAGTGGATTCTCTGTTTCCCCCAGTCATGTCAAAGTCCTGCAATCAAATCCCGCTAGCCTTCAAAGTCTGATTCTCTGGGAATTCCTCCTTCTGTTGCCGGACCCCCAGGTTGGGAAGCCTGATGTGGGGCTCAGAACCTTCACTCCAGTGGGTAGACTTCTGTGGTATAATTGTTCTCCAGTCTGTGAGTCACCCACCCAGCAGTTATGGGATTTGATTTTATTGTGATTATGCCCCTCCTACCATCTCATTGTGCTTCTCTTTTGTCTTTGGTGCCAGGTATCTTTTTTGGTGAGTTCCAGTGTCTTCCTGTTGATGCTTGTTCAGCAGTTGTGATTCCAGTGCTCTCGCAAGAGGGAGTGAGCACACGTCCTTCTCTTCCACCATCTTGAACCAATCTCTTTACTACCACTTTTTGCTTTGCTTCTCAGCTTCTCTCTTGGTGCCAACTACTAATCCACAGATGCCTTGAGGGGAAAAGAAGTGTAGAATATTGGAATCCCCTCACCTTGTGTTTCCTTGCCTTTCAAGATCTTGACTCTCAAGTCCTGACTGCCCTGATGGCTCTCTTGTTCTTTAAAACTGGTTTAAAAAAATTATCCACTTCTCAAGTTGTCCTTGGTGGAAGAGTTGGTCAAATCCAAGCTCATAGCCAGAAGCAGAAGTCCTTAAATATTTTTATTTTGCATAAATAATAAGTGATCTTTTTAGATCCAGGACATTAATTTTTTATTTAAAGTATTTTTTCTATTTTGTTAAAGCTCGTTTTTAATTTATAGAAATATTTCGTATGTCTGTTGTCAAATTTATTAGTCTTTTCCCTTAAGACTTCCATTGATGCTAAGAAATAGTTCTTTCCTTACTTCTCCAGACATTTTTCTATTTTTTCCTTTGGTTTATTTTTACTTAAATTTAATTTTTCAATTGATATAAATTGAATTTTGTTGCATAGAATTTTGGGAAACTTATTTTAAAAATTATTTAACCACTATTTGTTGGATGAAATATTTTTCCCTAGTGCTTTGAAATTTCATCTTTTTCATATAGTAAATTATTACCTATACTGTTGATCGAAATAAAAATGTAAAACATGAGAGCTGTGAGTTTCAGTTTTATTTGAGGACTTATTGAGGACTATAGCCCAGGAGACAGCCTCTCAGATAGCTCTGAGGAACTTCTCAGAAGGGGTGGGGTGGGAGGTTAGCATATATGTAATTCTGGAGAAGGCATACGTGCAGTCAAGCACACAGCTCAGTGGAAGATTGCTGCTAGTCATGAGGAACAGATACTTCAGTTAATGATTTTAGTACTCTTCTATGAATGGGAAGACGCAAGAAAATGAGTTCTTAAAATTTTCTCCTGAGAATATCTAACTATCTGAAGGCCTGTTCTGCCAGTTTCCCTGCAGCACCGACTGCCTCATTCCTGATCTCTGTGCTGAACTCCTTTCAGGATGTGTTGAAGACCAGCAACTGCAGTGGCTAATGACTCAGTTCTTATAAAACTGGGTGGTGAGGGACCGTCTTTAGTTGGCAATGCTTTGCTTTATTTCTGAATTCTCATTGATCAGACTATTATTACACCGGTAATCTGCTGTTTCAGTTATTAAACTTTAATAATTGATTTTACTACTTGGTTGTTCAGGGACTCTCTTATTATTCTTATTTGTCAAATTCATCTTGGCTGTTCATGTCAGGATTTCTTTGCCTACAGTGTCAGAAGTGATTATGATCCGAACTAAACTAGTAATAGTGGAGATACAGAGCAAGAACAAAGTGAGTGTTATTGATTATTGCCACCTATAGTGCTTGAGGGGTTTGGAGGCTGGGTATGGCATCTCCCCTGATGCAGCCTTCTGGCTTGAGAAAGTGAGAGAATTGTAGTGTCGTTAACTAAGATTGAGAGAAAGAAAGAAGCAGAATGTAACAGAAAGGGAAGATCATTTATTGAAAGAGCAAAAGCAGGAGTAGCAAAGACAATTGTAAAAGATTGGTAATATTTTGAAATAGCTTCTTTGACTAGTAAGGTAGAAAGTTGATGTGGGAAAATATTTTAAAAATCAAGTGAATCCCAGTTTGGTTTAGATAGCAAATGAAATTTGCTGTGGTACCAGTTCTAACAGATGTACGATTTTTAAGGAGCAGTCCATAGCAGCTCTTTTCATATATTGAACCATGTGAGATACAGTTAGGCTGTAAACAATTTTTGTAGTCGATTGAAGGGCCTAAGCTTGGGAGAAGGGCTGCGGAAGGCAGACTGATCAAGTTTAGGAGGTTTTTGAGCAAAAAAGTTGCAAATGAGGAAGTAGAAGCTACTGGTGAAAAAACTATTGATGTGGCCTTATAAATTTTAGTTTTGTAAAGAAAGAAATGAAGCCAGGCAGATTATTGCAAGTATCAAATATGATTTTAAGAGCTGAAAGAGTTTTATAAGCTCTATATCAAAATAAGGCAGTGCTGTTTATTTTCTTAGATATTTACGTGAAGGTGGAGCTGGGATGTGCCCTGACTCTCTCTACCTGGCTATGTATGCTCTTTGCAGCCTAAGGCTAAAACAGTTTCTAGACGGGGAGCCTGGAGTCCAATTTATAAGAAGAATATGCAGCTTCTTAGCTTCTTTCACTGTATTTATACCAACCAGTGTTCTTTTAGTCACCCTTAAAGAGACTTTAAAAATATCACCTTGAACTGTATACTCTAGCTCTAAAATATTGTCTTATTTAAATACAAAGACTAGAGAGTGGAAGATTTTTAAGAGATTTATTTTTATGAGGCTTTTCTTTCTGCCTTTGACTTTGGTCATCCTCACCCCTCCCCACTGCAAATTTGGACCTCATGATCTGAATTGTAGAATTTTGGCCTTGGAAGAAATGATACAACTCATTTGACTCTATGAGGGACAGAGAAGACAAGGCTGATGTCACCTGTAAGTCAAAAGCAGAGCTAAACCCAGCAAATTCAGATTTCCTAATAACAGATTTAGATACTTTCACTGTAGTGCGACGATTAGAAAATTAATATTAATTTACTGTATCACTTTGCATAGTGCACTCCTCCCCCACTCTCCTTTAATATTCAGTTTTAATGTGGAAGAGTAAAAGTGGTTTCGATCTCCTCTCTTCAGAGTATCAGATTTCTGAAAAGAGCTGACACAAAGCATTTTCGTAACCAAATTTAGTATAAAAGCCCTGAGAGTATGCTAATAAAGCACAGAGCCAAACTTTAGAAGTGAAGTGAAGAGATAAAGAATTGATACGGTGCCCTTTTTAAGATTAGACTTTAGTCCTGAATTCCTGTTCTTGCCTGGTTGACAAACCACAAGCAACTGTGGCCTCAAACATCCTAGCCCCTGCTTGAGATGCACACCTGGACCAGCGACAGACAAAGAGAGCTACTTGTCAATTCTCGCTTTTTTGGCAGTGTCTGTTCAGATATGCTCACCACACCCCCATCCTGTTCTACTTCAATGTCAGAAGGAAATGAAGCCACAATGAGAACTAAAAAGAGCTGTAACACCTTTTGTCCCCTGCCTCCTCACTGCCCTCCCTACACAGAGCTACTCCACCCAAGTCGGGCTCCAGTGTGACATTCCTGCCTGAGAAAGGAATGATGAAGTGAGACTACAGTTGCAAACAAGTGACACCCAGAAGCCAAAAGCTTCTGTAAGTACCAGGTCTGCACAAGACCCAAGCCAAAGCAATGGCATTGTCGCTGGAAGAATTCGTCCACTCCCTTGACCTCAGGACCCTCCCCAGGGTCCTAGAAGTCCAGTCAGGCTTCTATTTTGAAGGTAAGCACCTTCCCATCTCTGGCTAGAAAGTGCTCATAAGGTATATACTCTGGGGAATTTCAGTGGAAAATTGTAACAGAGTATATGAATTCTGTTAGAGGAAAGGTGGTCATCAGAGAAAGTAATTAACTGAGGAATGGTTGAGACCCAATAGTATTGGAGAAGCGAGAAATGAGATAGGACTCTGGGGGGTGGGTAGGGACTAGGAATTGAGTGAAGCTTCTTGGCCTTCAAATAGTTCAACACGAATGATGAATTATTTCTGCCTTTTCTTTGAAATTGGTTGTAACTCGAGTGAAAAGTTAAGTTTTCCATATCTGTGTTTCTAGAATATAAAATACAGTTTAAAAAAAGCAACTATTAAAAGCACAGCATTTAGAAAGAAAAATTCACCAAACTCTTAACCACTTCTAAAAGTTGCTTGTATCAGCGCTTCTCTCACTCTGCAGTGGCCTAACTTCCAATTTCTTAAATAATGGCATTCTTATTTGAAGGTATAGAAGTTAATGTTTACTAATTACAAGATAATTTTTAAAGAATCTATGGCAGAGTTCTAAAGTCAGAGCTCAGCTAAGATTATTGAATAAGTTAGTGTGCTTTGGTGTAACTTACTGTATTAATTCAGTAAAAGAGCATTAAGACCTACAACACATACAACACATACCGTAGAATATTTAAGCAGTGGTTTGGATACATGTAAGACAGAGTCATTTTCTGGGCAAATAAGCATTTTTGGTTCCCAGAGTCATAGAATTGAGGCAGTAGTAGAGTTAAATACAGACAAACTACTGGGAAGATGAAGAATTTTTGGTAGGCAAATCTTTCCCTTTTATAGACAAAATAATTTTTTAGGTATTATATTATGAAATAAAACAAAGCTTGACAAATGTCAGACCCAGTTCTCACACACACATACACACACACACACACACACACACACACAAAAGCACACATACACACACCTGTAGGCAATGAATTGGTGCAGGCAGCCTTCAGTTTTATATAGACGGTTTTGTTTAATTCATTTGTAAATTGATTATTTTGAATCAGACCATATTTTTCCATATATATAATATCATGAAATGTATCTTTGTTCTTAAGCTGGCCGCAAGTCATTTTTTTGTCTCATTTTTTTTGTGCTTTTGAGGTTTCTCATAAGAAAGTTCTTCTTCATGTTCGGTTTACAAAGATATTTTCCTATGTTATTTTATATCAACTTTACAGTTTTATATTTCACATTTAATTTTTAAACTGTGCCATGAAGGGGAGAAGAATCCAATTTTAGCTTTTTTCCGTATAGTAACCACAAATTCCCAGCACCATTTACTAAGCTAGTTATCCTTTCCCCTTTGATTTGTGTTGCTGTCTTAAAATTATGCTCACATCTGGGTTGGTCTGTCTCTGAAATATCTCTTCTATGTCATTAGTCTGTATTTTCTCAATTGTGTTGAAGCATTATTTTTGTAACTATGGCTCTAGAATAATAGTTCATGTATAAACCAATCTCTTGTTTTTACTCCTTTATTCTAAGTTGATGTAGCTATTCATAGACCTTTCAAACATGTCTTTAAATAAATCAACTGATTACTTTAAAAATCCAGTCTTACAAAAGAACATAGTCTCTCCATGTGTTCAGACTATCTTCATCTTTTACTACTTTACTATTATGTTATACCTCAGTTAAGAGAAAGAAGCATACACCTTGATGAATTTTCACAAATTAAGTACATTCATGTAACCACCATCATGGTCAAGAAATAGAAAATTACAAGTATTCTGGAAGTTCCATCTTATACCCTTTCTCAATCATTATCCACATTCCTCCCCAAAAGTAACCATTATCATGAATTTTGCCCATTTATGAACTTTATATTAATGGAAAACTATAGTATATATCTTTTTATGTTTGGCATATCTGTTCAACATTATCTTTGTAAAATTAATCCATGCTCTTCTATATAGCTTATTTATTCCAGTGTGTATAATATTCCATTGGATGAATATATCACAATTTATTTATCCATTCCACTACTAATGGACATTTGGATTATTTCCAGTTGGAGATGTCAACAGTAATGTTGTCATGAACATTCTTGTACATGTTTGTTCACATGTGTATAGCATTCAACTGGGTGTATAAATGAGAGGAATTGCTACATCACACAGTGTGTATATGTTCAGCCTGGGTAGGTAATGGAAAACAAGTTTCCTAAGTACTAATAGTTATACCACTTTACATTCCTACCAGCAGAATATGAGAGCTCTAATTAACCCATATTTTTGACAACACTTGATATTATCAATCTTTTTAAAATAATTGAGATTTAATTTAGATATAGCATTGTATTAGTTTCAGGAATACAAAATAATGATTCAATATTTGTATGTATAGCAAAATGATCACCACAGTAAATCTAGTTAACATTTGTTACCACATGTAATTACAATCTTTTTCTTGTGATGGGGACGTCTAAGATTTATTTTCTTAGCAACTTTCAGAGCCTGGCTGTCTTCTCAAAAGACAATTATTTAATTATGTAAGTGATAAGCATTGGGCTTTTAAAAAATCTCCCTGATGATTAAAAATGCAGCCAAATTTGGGAACTACTACTGTAAAATTGGTTCTCCCATTTGTTATTAGCAGTGCATTGGTTTAGAGAGAATTCACATCATTTTAAATGAAGTCTTCTGATCCACGAACCTAGTATATCTGTCTAGTTATATGAATAGACCTCTTTTCACTTCTTTCAATAACATTTTATAATTTTTATTTGTGGAGTTCTTACATTTCTATTTCAGATTTATTCTTAGTTATTTGATTTTTTTTTTTTTTTTTTTTTTTTTTGCGGTACGCGGGCCTCTCACTGTTGTGGCCTCTCCCGTTGTGGAGCACAGGCTCCGGACGTGCAGGCTCAGCGTCCTTGGCTCACGGGGCCAGCCGCTCTGCGGCATGTGGGATCCTCCCGGACCGGGGCACGAGCCCGTGTCCCCTGCATCGGCAGGCGGACTCTCAACCACTGCACCACCAGGGAAGCCCAGTTATTTGAGTTTTTAAATTCCATTATAAGTGGTATCTTTTGAAGTTTTTATTTTTTCTTTGTTGTGTTTGTTGAATTCTAAGAATATATCTTTAGATTATTTTAGATTTGTTATATACACATTTAAGTTTTCTGTGTATATTGATTGAATCTTATTTCTTCTTTCCAATGATTATACTTTATTTTCCTTCAGTTGAAGTACTAACTAGTGCTTCTAGTATAATATTGAATAAGAGTAATGATAAAGGACCTCCTTGTCCCACTCACAACCATAGAGAGAAAGTTTTAATAATTTATCATTAAATATAATGTTTGTTTTAGTTTAAAGAAGTTTCTAGTTTTTTACCAGTTTTTTAAAAAGTCATGAATGTATGTTTATCAAATATTTTTCTATAACTTTTGTGGTGATAATATGATTTTTTACATTGATGTTTTTTGAATGTTAAGCCATTTATTTGTGGAATAAAATCAATTTGGTGATATATCACTGAATTCAGTTTATTAGTTTTAAAGAACTTTTATATTTCTTTTAGGGTATGAAATTGGCTTATAAATTTTATATCTTATAACATCCTACCAAGGTTTTTGTGTTATGTTGAAATTATAGAACTTGGGTTAAGTCTTTTTCTCTCATTCTCAAGATATTGTATAAATTAGATGTCATTTTTTATTTAAATATTTAGTAGAATTCCAAATGAAGCCATTCTGAGCTGGGATTTCTAAAGTAGACATGTTTTTAATTATGAATTCAGTTTTTTAAACAGTAAGGTCTTCTTCCCATCCATGAGCATAGTGTATCTCTCATTAAAACAAACAAACAAACAAACAAAAAGCTCATTTTTTGGATCATGTATTAGAATTTAAAAAATATGTCTCCATAGAGATCTTATGTATTCTAAGCTAGAATGCAGACACGTACACATACTATATTGCTATATTGATAGATATCGTATTTCCTCTAGTCTCACTGGTTACCACTGAAGTGGAAAAATGCAGGTGAGTATTATTAGCAGTACTGATGAACTCTCATTAATTCTCGTAGTTTATCTTCTTTATTTCTCTGGTTTTCCTAAATAGATATTGATGTCATTAGAAAATATCAAGTTGTGTCTCTTCCCTACCATGTTCTACAACTGTCCGTTTTTTCTTACCTCATAGTATAGTCCAGGGCCTCCAGTACTGTGTTAAATAATGGGAATTCTGAATCATAAAGAAAATGCGTCTAAAATTCCTCCATTGAGTGTAATGCTCTAGAACTGGTATTTAACTATCACTAAATTAAGCAAGTTCTGATCTATTCCTTGCTTTCTAGGTATTTTCATAATAAATAGGTATTGAACTTAATACTGTATCATTGACTAAGATAATAACATGGTTTGGTTTCTTTAGTCTGCTAATGTAAATTACCTTTAAAGACTTTTCAAATTGAAGGATCCTTTCATATTATACATATATACATTTGAAATACAGTGTAGGAGTTTGATATTATATTTAAGATTTTTACATTTGATCGTAATTGAAATGAGCTAATAGACTCATCTACTATTTTAGATTCAAGATAACACTAGCTTTCTAAAATGAGTTACATAGATTTTGTTGTTTTCTATTTTCTGAGGTATTTGCAAAAACAGAAATGGGCTTTAAACTATTCCTTTAATTTGGTAGAATTTTGTAAGAACTACTGGACATAGAATTTTTTGGAGGGAAATAAGAATTTGGTTTTGTTAAAATTCTCTGTTGTTTTGCTTCTCTTATTGATTTCTGACTTAGTCTTCATTATTTTCTTGCGTCCTCTGTTTGCTCTCTTGCTCCTTTTCTAGCTTCCTAGTTTAAATCACAGTCATTTTAAAAGCGTTTCTTGCTTCTTGATAAGTGTGCTTAAACCTGTATTTTTCTCTAAATATTTCTTTGTTTCCCATAAATTTTGCCATGTAGTATTTTCACTCTTACTCAGTTCTAAGAACATTTTTTCCTTTTAAATCCAATGGCTATTTATTTTATTTACTGATATTATAAAATTTCCTTTAGCTGTTCTTTGCTTTTAATTACTAATTCTATTGTATGTTGTTAGAGAACAATAGTCTGTATTATATTATTGTTCCTTTGAAATTGATTCAGGCTTCCTTTATGACATGAAACATGTCCTATTTTGGAAATATTTCATGTGAGCTCAAAAAGCATGTTTTGTTGTTTAGTACACTATCT
The DNA here is from genome assembly GCF_963455315.2 of Globicephala melas. Classification (NCBI taxonomy): domain Eukaryota; kingdom Metazoa; phylum Chordata; class Mammalia; order Artiodactyla; family Delphinidae; genus Globicephala; species Globicephala melas. Next base: position 54,710,569 of record NC_083327.1, on the reverse strand, counting down.
CCCTATATATACCAGATAGCTTGTTTTTAATTGTTTTGTTCAGATCTTGCTCTCACTGCTTATTTTTCTTCTGCTTTACCTGTCATTTTCTGAGAGGGTTATGTGAAATAGTCCTTCAGCAGTTCATTTTTCTAGTTCACTCCTCATTTCTTTCTGTCTTTTGTTCCATCATATTTTTGAGGTTTAGTTGTTGCCATGTCCTTATGCTATGAGGGTTATATCTTCAACTCTATTATTATCATCCTTTTCCCTATATAGCTTTTTATTAAGTCCTATTTTGTTTGATAATCATATTGCTACTCCAGTTTTCATTTGGAATATATTTTCCTAAGCATTTATTTCCATTTTTTTGGTGTCTCTTGTTTTAAGTGCAAGGAAACATATTCTTCCTCCTCTTGATGCGTCTCGTGTTGGTGCAGGCAGTGGAACCAGGCTTCACCCATGCTGTGGTGATGACTCCATGACAGGAGATTTTTGGGGAATGGAGGTTTGAAGGAACTTGAGGAAGGCGACATGAAGTCATGTAAGGTTCTGTGGTACTGGATTGAATACTCCCAGTTTACAACAACGACAATAGGCAGCATGATACACTCAATATCATGTTGCTCAGACACTTATTGGATTGCCCTACCTCATGAGATAAGGCATAGATCTGTGTGTTATACATTCAGGACTTGGCCTCCTGACTGTTTACGCATGAGAGATGATTTCATGGTCAACTTACAACATTCAACATTTGCTCTGTCCCTCTCTTAAGAAAAAAAAAGTCTTCATCATAACCTTGAAAATTGATGTGAAGTTTTTTTTTTTGATGTGAAGATCAATTGAGCTATTGTATATAAAATAGTTAGCAAAATGGCTGACCAATAGAAATCTTGCAGTAAATCTTAACTATTATTATTGTGATTACCATAATATTGGCATATTATGAGGAAAACTGATCAACCATTTCTAAAAAGTAAAACTAATTTGAATTCTGCTACTGCTGCATATCCCAACATAAGTTAAAATGGAGAAAAAATATTAAAAGTTAAAATATTAACAATAAAAATGCTCAAAGAAGCCACAGAAGAATATTAAACTAGGGACTCTAAAAAATGAAAACAGCGAATTTATGAAATAGAAAACTTCCTTCTTGAAAAAAATTGCATAAATGTGGATGAAAGACAAACTACAAACTGGGAAAATATTCATAATATATATAGCAGATAGAATGTAAATATCCTCAGTGTATAAGGAATTTATTAAATAACAATAAACAAACATGAATATAAAATTTTTAAATGGGAAAAAGACATAAAAGGCAGCTTACATGCCAGAATCATATAAGAATTTTCAAATTTACTAACAGTAAAATACAAATAAAGCAATAAATCACTCAATCATTTCTTAGGTCACAGATATTAAAAAGATCCACAAAACCCATTGTAGGTGTGAATGTGCAGAAATGAGAGGAGGCACAGGCGGTGGGTGTGTAAACGGTTACAGACTTTTTAGGTCTCAACTGGGCAATAAGCATCCACGTATAACATGTACATAAACATCTGACCTCTAGAAATTAACTTAAAATATAATTACAAAAAGCAAAAATGATTGTATTACAATGATCATAGCAGCATGTTTTATAGACAAACATCAAGTAAGCCTCAGCATGTACTAGCTTATATAAATTACAATAACACATTACCAAGCATTATTCAAAAGGCTAGAATCATGGAGGGGATGGGGTAAGCTGCTACCCTATTGGAGCTTATGTTCCAGTGGCTGGAACAAATGACAAACAACCCAAAGGTTTAAAATATACACAAGTACCATGAAGATCTAAATAGGTAGAGAGCAAAGCAAAGCAGAGGGAAGAGATGATCTTTTGATAGGGTGATCAGGGCAGATATCTCTGATGAGATGAAATTTGAGCAGAGGCCAGAAGAAACTAAGCTAATGAGCCTTGCACATTTCTGGAAGAACATTTCTGCTGAGGACAGAGCAAGTGCAAACCACATAACAGATTTCTTCATCTAATTAAGAAACAAAGAGGAGACAGTGAGGATAAAGCAGAGCAATTGAAGGGAAGTGTAGTGGGAGATGAGGCTGAGGACGTGGGGATGTACAAATTTTGTAGGCCTTAAAGGCCATGGAACACATAATTTAGTACAGAGTGGGGCTGGGGAAGCAGGTGGAGACCTCTAAGATAAAATGATCAGGGAAGGCCACTCTAAAGAGCTGATTTAGTAGCAGAGACCTGAATGTTTAGAAGGAATCAGACAAGAAAATATCCAGGAGATGAGTATTTCAAACAGAGTGAACACCTAGTGCAAACATTTGGGGACCAAAAGGGGCTTAGTCTGAGGAAGAGAAAAATATTCCTGTACGTTGAACATACAGAAGAAAGCAGAGAGGAAATCTTATGAGAAGAGGTTTAAGGAGCAGGCAAGAGCATTTCAAGGAGTTTAGATTTTATCAGTGCTAATGTTGACAGGACCTGATCACCTTTTTAGGAGAATCATTGGCTGCTCTGGTGTTAGTGGGGCAAAAGTGGGTTGAGACACATTAGGACCATGTAATATCCAGAAGAGAGATCATGGTGCCTTCATTCAGCTGGAAGAGAAATGACCAATTTAGGATATGCTTTGAAGGTAGAAATGTCAGGACTTGCTAATGGATTTGATATGAGGTGTGAGGAAGGGGTAGACTAAAGGATGCATGAGAGGACTTTGACCTAAATGATTAGGTTTGTGCATTTGACAAAGTTATGAAGATCTGGGGAGAGAGAGTTTTGGTGGAAAAAATAAATTATATATAATTTATTTTTGTTTATAATATAAACCTTAATATATCAGTTTCTTTATTGATATTTATGGTCATTCTAAGGCATACCAAATAATTAAAATTGTAAGAGAATAAAGTAAATATAAAATTAATAGTATTTTAAACAATTTAAATTTTTATTAATAATAAAACCCATTTTCTCTCACAAAAGTTAACTTTGTTATAACATATTAACTATTATCGAACATTATTGAAAATATTAAACATTTCCATTACTGAATACTTCAATATTTATAAAAATGTTGATTTAATATCATGATAGAGTGATTCAAAGACATAGCTCTAATGTATTTATTTCAGTACTTGTAAATAATAGCTCTTAAAGATATCTTATAAAGGTCCAGTATACAGCATGTATACACCATATAAAATATATGCTTAGGGAAAATTTATCATTAATGTTGGTGGCCATCAATCCATATGTGAAGTAACCTTCTTTATAAATCTGGTTTTGGCAGTTTCTTTAGACAGCAATTGTATGTAGCTGATGACAAGTTTGTACTAGGAATAGAAGTGTCGTTCTGCCATCTTCTTGATAGGGTCTGCAATTCTCAAATGTCTTTGTAGGCATCTTACAAAGTTATTGTCTATTTTATGATAGTTGAAATTAGATTATAATAATTCTTAAAACAACCTTACTTGACTCATGTAAAATCCATTATATGGAAGTATTGCAAGTATATGAATGAATTAGGACAATTCTTTTAACTCTTATTCTTTTGGAATTCCCAATCTGTCTCAATATATTGTAGACTATACATGTCATATGACCATCTGATGTAGGAATAAATTAAGATTTCTTTATTATTAAATACTAATGGAGTTTAAAATTAAATTTTAGAAAACCTTTGTATTAAATATTAGTATAGGTTAATTTTGTTTATATAAAAATGAGTATGAATTGAAGGTCTAACATTTTCTTCTCTTATCTCACATCTTGTAAAAATAATTATCATAGATTTTTCTCTTTCTTTCAAGTACATCATAGAATTGGACTTCCCTACACTTTTGTGGCCATAGGACTTGCATTGGCCAATGTAATGAGAGCAGAGATAAGGTGTATCATTTTGGACTGATGCTTTAAGAACTAGTTCATAATTTAACATATTTCATCCTGGTAGATCATGTCAAAATGGAGCCTTCAACAGTCTGGGTCCCTAAGTAACTATAATTATTAGAGACCCTTCCCTCACCCACTTGAACTGGACATATAATGAAATGAGAAATATACCTTTGTTACTTAAATCTCTGAGAATTTGAGGTTGTTCATTATCTCAGCATAACGAAATTTCCTTACTGATATAAGTTATATTTATTATGACTGGAACTGCACTTACTATCAGTTAAAAAAATTAGACATTAGACATTCTGGAGAGAGTCATATAATGCCAGGAAAGTTAGTTGGTAATAATGTTACCACATGTTTATGGAAAGGTGAGTTCGCCGCTCTGTATTCAGGAAATATCTGTTGCTTCTTTGACTATTCTGCATATTGCTAACATTACCATCTATTACTATTTACTTCATATATGGAACCAGTTTGGTGTTGACTTAAAAGTTTTGCAAAAACAACGTTTGTTTGCATTATGATCTTGTTCAATGAACTGGATATTGAAAAAAATTCTATTTTTCTCTATAGAAATAATATGTGCACATGGCTAGAAAGTTAGACAAAGTAGAAGCACAAATATTCAATAACTTTATCAAATAGAGAGAAATATGATTAACATTTTGATGTATTATCTTCTAATTCTTTTAAAAGTATGAATTAACTTTTAAATGGAGAAAAATTGATGCCACACTCTTCCCTTGGGTTGGCAAGCTCTTCGACCAGATGTCAACTTGGCTAACTCCTTTCTCTATGAGGCTTACCTAACCACCCTGTTTAATACTGCAAATTTTCTGTTCCTCCTTCGCTATATTCCCTATCTTCATTATTATATTCTTCATTTTTTTTTAACCAAAACACTATCTTCTTCTTATATATCATGTAGGTTATTATTTATTGTTTATTTTTCTATGCTTTCCCATTAGATTTTTCTTACAGCTTAATTGATGTATAATTTTTTAAACCATAAAATTCATCCATTATAGGTGATCAATTCATGATTTTTAGTAAATTTATAGAGTTGTGCAACCACCACCAATTTTAGACTATTTCCATCACCTCAAAGAAGTCCCTTGAGCTATTTGCCAATCATTATTGCTTACATTTCCAGCCCCAGGCAGCCACTGCTCTGCTTTCTATCTATAAATTTGCCTTTCCTGGACATTTCATATAAAATAAATCACACAGTATGTAGTCGTTTGAAACTAACTTCTTTTACTTAGCTTAATGTTTTTAAGGTTCATCTATGTTGGAGCATATATTAATATTCTGGTGTGTTTTTGTTGCTAAATAGTATTTTATGTATGGATATACCACATTTTGTTTATCCAACACCAGTTAAAGGTCATTTGTATTATTTCCCTTTTGGAGATAACATGAATAATGTACCATTTTACGTTCCCATTTACAACGTATTTGGATTCCAGTTTCTCCAAATCCTTACCAAAACTTGGTACTGTCTTTTGTATCATAGCCAAAGGTATCTCATTGTAGTTTTAATTTCATTTCCTTAATGACAAGTGATGTTGAACATTTTTTCCTGGGCTTATTAGGAATTTATTTGTCTTTTTTAAAATAAAATGTCTCTTCACATTTTTTGCCAATCTTTGTCCTCTTGTTATTGAGCTATAAGACTTATTTCTGTATTCTGGATATTTGATTTGCAAATATTTTCAGATATATCATCGAAAATATTTTCTTCCCTTCTGTGGCTTGTCTTTTCACTTTCATAATGTTATCTTTTGAAACAAAAAGGTTTTAAATTTAGAAGCCCATTTATCAATTTTTTGGGGGCTCATACTTTTGTTATCATGTTACCTAACCCAAAGTCACAAAAATTTCCTCCTGTTTTGTGTTGGGGGCCTACCAGATCACTCCCAGTCTTGTTGATTTTCTAGAAATACAGAACTCAGAAAACCTGTTATACTCAGAGTTACGGTTTATCACAGGGAACGAATAGAAACTAAAGCCAGCAAAGGAAAAAGGCATATACGGCAAGGTGTATGAGAAAACAGGCACGAACTGTCAGTTATCCTCTCCCAGTGAAGATACACGGATAGTGCTTAATTCTCCTAGCGATGATGTGTCACAACAAGGACAAGGTATTTCCAGTTAGGGAAGCTCATCTGTGCCTTTGTGTCCAGTGTTTTTATGGGAGCAGTTACATAGGCGTTGAAGATTTGTGTGACTGACCTTAGCTACTGGGTCTCTAGGCCCTCTAGAGATTAAGTGGTATGATCCAGGACCCCAAGTGAACAAAAACAGGCATTCACCATAGATCACATTGTTCCCATAAACTATCTGGTGTGGCCCAAGATCCCAGATATACAGAAACACTCTATCTGGCAGCATATTCCAGGGGCTTAGATGTTATCTCTCAGGAGCCAAGCAAGGGCTAGTGGTTTCTTTGAAATGTGCAGAGTTTGAGCACCCCAAGTAATAGTTAACCCATTACTGCACAGTTTTTTTTTTTACAAGAGTTTTATCTTATCTTTAGATCTAAGATCCATTTGAGTTAGCCAGAATTTTCAAAAGCCTTAATTCCAAGTAACAGAAGAATTAATCAACTTTCTACACAGTTACAAAGCATGCAGGGGATGATTTAAGTACAGCAAGCTCTCTCTAGCTGAGAGAGGTGAGGGAGTTAACCAAACAGATATCTGGGTAAATGGCTTTCCAAGTTGAGAGAATATCTTTAGCGAAGTGTTATGGTGAGAGTGTGTTGGCATATTCCAGAAAAAGTGAGAAACCAGTAAGCCTGGAAGGAGGAGGAGAGTGAACAGAAATGATACTAGAGAGGAAATTGTGGAGAACCATATCTGGTCCTTTTGGATATTGTAAGAGTTTTACTCTTAGAACAATTGGCAACTTGGAGATATCAGTCTACATTAGCAAAAACAACTAAAGCAATGCTAGAACTCTTGTCTTCACTATGACTAGAGACTCCATTAGCCATTTCTTCTGTTTATCAAAAAGAATACTGATGAAACCATGTGTACATTTGCAGAAGTCAGAGCATAGTTTTGCTTAAATAAGCCCTTAAATATAATGTTCAAAAGTGCTTCTTATAGCAATTTTTAAATACCATGAAAATGTTCTTCCCTCTTGGGAAAAGTAAGATTTGGAGGAGGTAATATTTTTAAATATTGTGTTTTGAATATAGTAAATATCATATTTCTTTTTCCTGCCAAAATATGTTAAAATCATGGAAATTATTCCTTTAAATTGTATATCTACAATTCTTTGTATATCTACAATTCATTTCTTCCTTCTATCCTTCCTTCTACAAAATGAATAGAGTTTGATTCTTGCCCTTAAGGACTCCTTAGGCCAGTGAAAGAAGTTAGATTTTTAAAAAATCAATATTTGTGATACAATGTGAAAGGTGCTTTAATAGATATAAACTGTTTTGAGAACACTGGGAACTTACCACCCAAACAGCTTACCACACAAAAAACTTACCAAGAGGTGGTGACTTTTTTTTCTGCAGCCTATATAGAAGTTGAGCAGGCAAATAAGAAAATTTTAGAATGAGAGAAAAGTGTTTAGATCATTATACAAGTTTGGAAATTCGAAATATGGTTCAAGAACAGCTTAGGGAATAATAGGTGATCAGATAATTTGTGGTCATATTTTAAGTGGCTTCTGAACTATAATAAGGGTATTGAATTTATGCTGTAATCAATAGGAACCTTTAAAAGGATATTATTTTTATAATGTGTTTTCCTGACGGTAAAAAAGTAGATCATGTTCATTGTAAATTTGAAAATTATAGATAAAGCTAAAGAATTTCTGAAATATTTAAGGCAAAAAAATCATCTCAGATGGTAGATTAGACATCCATTCCTGTAGAGGTTTACTAGATGGATATGAGACAAAACAACAAGGAGCTAATAGCAGCTACAAATAGAAGGGAAAAGACAGGATCGGTGGTCTTTTTGGGTAGAATATTCTGAACTTGACAATTTATGAGAAGCTGTGAGCAAGAGGGAGGGGTTGATGACAGACTGGAGGTTTCTGGGCTAAGTAAACGTGGTAGGTGATAAAAATATTACTATAAGACTTTCCGCAAGAGCAGCAGTCGTTTTGGAGATAGAGGCATGATTCAGTTACGTTCCAAAGAGTATGAAGCTCCTGTAGGACATTCAGATGCAGATGAACAATAGCCCATAAAAATGTATGTCTGAAGTAAAAAGCATAGTAAAATTCTCAGATTTAATATTACAGAATAGTAAGTGCATGAAAGAAGTTTGTTTCAGGGATTGCCCTGTAGTCCATGTGTCAGGTCAGAAGAAATATGTGGATCTCAGAGAACACCAACATGGAAAATATGGACAGAGGAGGAGTTGGTCAAGCCAAAAAAAAAAAAAAAAAGAAAGAAAAAAAAAGTCTCTGTTGGAGGAGAAACAGGAGAAAGTGGGCTAGTTTGTCAATGAAAATAAATGAATTAGAGCACTAGAATGAGAGAGTGTCAGAGATAGATGTTTGTTATCAGCACATAGTTTATGGTAGCTTAGTGATTATGATTATAGCTCTAAATACTGAAGGATTATTATGGGCCAGATGTCTTTGTATAGATTTGGGTGTGTAAGCATATGTAATACATGTATAAATGTATTTTATATATGTATATGTCTATACATAAATATATGTGAATATATCTAATACAACACATTAACACAATTTAATTAAATAATACTTTATATATTCTCATCTATACACAAATTTAGTACAAGTACACATATATATTTAATCTTATTAATTTTTTAAATTGTATTTATAAAGATATTTAATCCTTGGAGTTATCTGCTGAAATTATTATTATTACTTACATTTTCAAGTCACCTGTTTGCCTATTTGCCCCAGGGATAAAACTTATAGTGAAGTTTATTCTTGCTCTGCCTACTTGAAGGGTTTACAAAATTCTATAGTGAATCGTATCCTTAGAGAACCATCAATGGTTTTAGAAATTTTATAACTATTTACTGTTTGACTATACAGTTGGGTTATAAACATACACAAGAAATAACTTGTATTAATAAACATTTGTTTTGTCTTTTAATATCTTATTACTGATTACTAGTTAACAATTACAGTTTGATAAGTATTGAAATATGACATTAAAAAATTAAACCGGTTAGATAAGTATATTGAATAATGATACATAGTGAATTATGCATTATATGAACATGACTTTTATTAATTTGATGCATATATAAGAATTCATATGGCAAAAAATTGTGCTATTTTAATTCCGACATAATTCTTTTATGGCTAATTGAATTTAATTTTCTTCAAGCTTAATTTAATCAGCTAGGGATATGGTAGTAAAATCAGCGAAAATTTGAAAATTATAACATTGTATTCAACTTGCATTTATTCATATTTCATAGGCTTTAAATATTAGGACAAAAGAAAACTTTTTTCACTTTTTAATATGAATTCACAATATTGATATTGGTCCATACAGACTCAAGAGGAATAAAATTATGTAAAAATCTAATGAAATATGGCCTGTCACATTCTTAAAAAAGAATTTCAGCTAACTCAAAACAGAACACCAGTATTTCTCTACATGAGCTTATATTTATCATGATTTATTAAAGACAAGAATTACATTTCTACAGTAAAATTTGCTACATATTTACAACATATTCTGTTGAGCTTCACAGGTTTAAAACTGCTCTTGGTTCTGGATGACCTAAGTTCACAGAGAGTGAAAGTTGAATACTTTTTATATCTAAGCTTTAAAATTAAGTAAAACATTATATCCCAATATTTGAAATTGATAATATGATTTATTAAATAAATATAAATTTGCTCTATTTGTGTCAGTGGTATATGGTTGGACACTAAGATGACTGTCAGAATAGAACTTGATAAACCTAAACGTTCAGTTTTATTTGAAAAAATGTTGATTTGGTAATATGCAAAAATTATATTCATTAAGGCATAATCTTATTTGAAATGATGTTGAATTTTTTCCTATAAAAACTTTGGAATCATTTTTTATCTAAGGCTTAACACTTCTAAGAGCCAAATTGTAGCTGCTGTACAATTTGGCTCTTAGATTGCCTTTAGGCCATACACTACAGATCAATGAATTACCCTTTCAGTCTAACTAAACATTACATTTTTTAAAATAGAATCAAAATATTTGAAGTTTAAAAATGTAAAAGAATTTTTAAAGTTTAGGGCAATTTTGTGTTTGTACTTGAATGGAACACATTTTTCCCTAAAACTTAGCTGAAGCAGGCCTTATTTTAGGAAAAATCCCTAAAATAGGTACATTAAAAACAAGCAAAAGAAGCTCAGATAAGATAATATCAGTTGTATTATTTTCAAAAGCTGTGGAGGAAAATAACTGCCAGCAAAATTTTTGTGTTGTTTACTTAAGTGGAAATGTTCCAAAATGTGGGCATTTTTGTACAATGGCACACGTTATTCACATCTATTGTAGAATGTTCATACTCAGAATTTTTTAACTTAATTGTTAAGTACCAACCTTGACTATGCAATAAAAATATTAAAAAATGGAGAGCTAGCCTATGTTTTTACATATAATCATATAAATATAGATTATTCATATACTTCCTTCATCTTATAAGTATAAAGAAGTGAGTAAGCAATAAATTAAGTAAAACTTGTATTTTTTATTGGCTGCTAGATTTTCAACTGCTGTGAAATAGACATTTTGGTTAGGGTTATTAACTACCAAATTCATTTGAATAGGTACAAATTATCAGTCAATTATTTAACACTGAAAAACACTAAAGGAAAAGAAAAAACTTTGCCTTACATGTAGTAGTTTATACTTTTGTATACTATAATACTAATAAATTTTGTTAGGCCCTGCTAAATGACTGGTGAGTAAGCACTGAGAACGGGAGAGAAGGTAATTTCAAGTAAGGTATTAAAAAAAATCTAAAAAATTATTTTTAGAAATGTCTATCTTTGATGCAGTATTCAAAGTCTTGAATTTGAAAACTTTACATTTTAATTGGGACATCTACTTTTTCTACTTCTAATAAATATTTGGAAAGATTGCACCTTTTTAAAACTAAGATTTTAGCAAAGCTGTTAGATGAAATTTACTTAAATGAAACAGAACTTTTTCATGTGAAATAATATTTTTAAATGGCGAAAGGCATTATTTGAGAAGATTTTGTTATTTTAAAGAAAATAATTTATTAGGAAATGGGGACGGCTTCTACTAATCTATGTAATGAAATTAACTTTCTGATTTTCTGATTGTTATAATTAGGTCTAAACCGTTTTACTCTAGATTAGAAGGGTTGGTTTTAGTGATTCAGCACTTGTGTCAGTTAAGGAAAGAACACCTGCCCCATAAACGATGTGTGAATTCTAACCACAGACCAAAGGACTTTTTTTGGTTACTTCTTTATTGACATCCGGAAAGGCCTAAAACATATTTAAAACAGTTTTTCCCAGAACTTGTGAAATCAAATCATGTGAGTTTTGAATTGTGTTCATTATCAGAGACCACTCTGATTTTGAATATTAATAACATAGTTACTAATTTAAATAAATCCCTATTTAAATATATTATAGTGTACGTATTTATTCCAGTAATTAAAAAAAAACTCAGCAACGATTTAGCATGTTCAGAGAGATAATGGGAACTTGACAATAATAAAAATTTGAACTTGTCTTAGAACAGACACAGGCTGGACCTTCCTATTTTCCTTCCCTCCCTCCCTGCCTCCCTTCCATTCTCCTGTGTACTGTAGTCATATGCAACTGGATACGTTTACAGATGCTCTTTGACAGTAATGTACTTTGAGTACCAGTTATGTGCTGTAGTAAAACAGAAGCCGGTTGGGGGGGGGGAGCATATAAAATAACATCCACTGCTATCAAGTTTTTCTCTCAAAGAAAGGACAAATAATTAAGAAGATAATAATAGAGATGACACCTAAAAAAATTCCAGGTCGACTATACACGCACTGCATGCTTTAAAAAATCAGGATTAGGAGGTGACTGTGACCCTAGTGACCGGGCTGGGAGCGGGCTCTGGGGTCGGGTGTAAATCATGGCCGCCCGAGGAAGGTTAACGCAGGTGCAGCTTCCGTTGGCAGGTAGGAAAATACGCCACGGCGGGACCGGCCTGGAGAGGGAGGGTTGTAAATCCTGGAAGACCAGCTTAGTGAGACGCGTCGAATCGGACGCGGAGGGGGCAGCTCCGAGCTTGGAAGTTCAGCCACAGGCTGTGAGATTGCTATGCTGACGTCCCCACGCTGGCTGCCTCAGTCTGGTCTCTCGCAGTGCATCAGAGCCGCGACAGGAGAAGCAGCTGACTGCCCCAAGGATCCATTTTCTTTTTATTTTCTCTATACCCTGCCCTCTCGTAATTTGTCCATTAAAAAAAAAAAGTGTTTTTCTGCATTTCTAGTAAATCTACTCTTTTTAGAATAAGACAGCATTCTGGATCAACAAAATTAACCTCCTTATTTTATAGAGGCAGAGACCTATCCACAAAGTCTTTGTGCAATTATTCTATCCACTGATTATTAATAAAAAGAAGAACAAAACTTTCTTTTTCAAATAACAGGATCAACGATTATCTTTCTTAATGATAATTAACTATAAGGAAACATAAATAATCAAGTGATTAAATAAATCCCCAAGAATATCCATTTATTCAGCTAATTCACTGAATGGCTGCTGAATACCTGGCAGTATGCTGAATTTGCAGTAACAAAGCTCATTAAGTCACCATAGCCCTCTCAAAGAAGTCAAGAATCCTCATGAAGTCAGACAGAACAGCTACAAAGGTGTGTCATGTGGTGCTCTACACTAACAAGTGCTTGACGGGTTGTGTGATCACTCCTGGATTGATATATGATATAGTTTTGGTCAACTACTAATTAGAACATCGGAATTTTCTGATAATATACCTAATGAAACTTTTTTGGTATAGAAATAACATTATGTTGAAGAAGACTTCTTTAAAGATGACATTTAGTAAACTACTTCTTATTGCAACGTGCTTTAAAGTTTAAATGAGTGCTTTAAACCACTAAAGATGGAAGTAAGAATGGAAATTTTAACTTCTGCTGTTAAGAACGTTCTCTTCTTACTTGGAACAATAAGCCATTCGTTTTCAAGTTCTCATTAAAAATTTGACAGTGAAATTATCTACTGATAGATGCCATTCATCTGACAAATGACCTGCAGCATTGTATTTTTACTGTTGGGCTTCATGCTGGTTGGTTCTCTAAGTCAGTTTTCTCTAAAAAACAAAGCAGAATTATTCAAGGGAACATCATGTTTTAAAAAACCACAAGCTCAATGCTCAGTAAAATTTAGTAGCTCTTATTTATTGAAATAAACCCATGGTGAATATTAATTTCATCCTATTTATTAAGAGTGACTGATAAAAAAAAAGTCATGCCAACTTTTCTGGAGAAAATGACTTTTGTTGCAAACTGACCAGAATGGATTTTGTCATTCACCGTTATTAGGTTATTTCTGGTAGATTTTGGTAGCCTTCAATCCTTCGAAGTACGTGGTCTCATGCAATGAAATTTTGTCAAATGTAAGATGTTTATTTGCAAGCAGGCATCAAAACACTTATGTGACCTGTGTGTCAGCTTGATGTAGTCCCATCTATTTGTCTTTTTAAATACTCTGACAGCACCTTGCATGAAAGGTTCATTAGAGACTTCTGCAGCAATATTCCAGCTATCTTTCTAGTTAGATGACAAAACTGCTTTGAATCAACTGCTGAACCAGGATTGTGAAGCCCAGGGCCTATATTGGGCTCACTAGATTCTTATACCCCTTTGCAGGAACAGGAGCTCCTGTGTTACATTTGAAACTAATCAACACATTTTAAACACCACTCATTTCACCAATAAGGCAATCTTAAGACTGGTATTCATTATTCTAATTAAGAAAACTATGTTAATATGAGATAAATGTAGGTGACACTTGTGATAGTTGTTTTAAGAGTATAAACTTCTGATTAATCTTTTTTGTGTTAACTAGTCACCCTGGGTTTATATTTCTGATTAGTGTACTTCAAATATTAACATTTTTCTCATCCCTTCCTCAGGGCTATAGGTTAAAAGTATTGAACACATACATATGTATTTCATTGTCTATGCTGATGTATTTCAGGTAATAACATTAAATATTTATCTTTGCACGTGTCCCAGATACTCTATTCTCACTCTCAGGGGAGCAGATCTATCCAGAGTTGCTTTTGTTTTGTTTTTATTCTTGAAGATTTAACTAACTAACTCCCAAATTTGAATCATTTCCCAGGTTGACATATGTAGTCCTGATTTTCTTTTACTTATTTCATGATTTATAACAGTATTTCTCAAACCTAAGTAAACTTTGGTATCTACTAGGGAACTTTAAAGAAAGAAAACATTCCTGGGTTCTACCCTGGAGAATCTGATTTAGAATTTTTGGAAGCCCTACTAGAATCTGTATTTTAAAATTTTCCCCAATTAATTCTGATGCAGCCTGCTGGCAAACAGTTGTTTAAGAGGAACTGGATAGGACCATCTCTGCTTAAGGATGACCATTTGACGTTAGAAACAATATATCAGGAACTGAGCACGGTGTTTCCTTCCCAGTTTTTCCACATTTTAGTACACCAGCCTTCTCTTAGTGCCCCAGCATCGTGGTCTGGGAGTCATTTTGGCCCCATTTTTCTGCTTTTCTTTAACCAGTTTGTGAAGGGCCATTTCAGTGTTTGCAGCTGCCATTATATTCGGGCTCTCCTTGCTGCATACTTACACCCCATGGCACCTGGTAACTTCTCATTGCCTCTCCTGTCTTTTGTTACTCTGCAAGAAGCTCTTAGGGGAACTTACTTAGAACCATAGCAATATATTGCCTACAGTTCAAATCTGCTCTAAGTTCTCTCCAACCACTGGCTTTTTATTTTGTAATCAGATCATCTTGGAAAGACACTAGATGTCAGATAATTATTTAATACATATTAATTTGTTTAAATCTGAAAAGTGATATTTTTACTTTCTGGAATGCCTGTCCCATGAATATTAATAACCAGCCTTCCACATCGACCCCTTTTGGCCATAATCATACATCACCTACTACATGTGTAAGAGTATAAGTTGTTTGTTGCTGACATCATTAGTGTGAGAGGACAATCAAGGTGATACAAGGATGCCCAAATTACCCAAGCTCTGAAGCACTTTACCAATAGCAAAACCTAGGCTCTCGTATAAGCTTTTTTTTTCTTTTAGTAGAAAAAGGAAATGCTTTTCAATATGGTAGCCACTAGCCATTATGTGGCTATTTAAATTTAAATTAATTAAAGTAAACAAATTTATGGGTTCCTCAGTTACCTTAGTTACATTTCAAGTGCTCATGAGCCCCATGTGGCTGTTGGCTGCAGTGCTGGGCAGCTCAAATTATATGTCCATCCTTACAGAAAGTTCTAATGGACAGTGCTGCTCTAGAGTCCCTCTGGAAGTCCCAAAGGTAGGAAGACGCTCACATCTTTTCCAGTATCAGTATAGCCCACTGCCTCTATTTCTGCTATCATGACTCTCCTAAGGACTTACTGCAGTTTGGGGGTTATTCATTTTCTTCAGGCTCCTTCTACTACTTCCCTTTGTCTGCATGTGTTCCTGTATTTGCCTGTGGCTTTCTCAGTCTGACACTGGTATGAGAAGTTGCACTGCAGCACACACATAGTACACACACACACACACACACACACACACACACATATATTTAAATTAAACCCTTTATTTTGAGATGATTGTGGACCCATGAAATTGTAAGCAATAATACAGAGAAATCCCATGTATCCTTCATCCAGTTTCACCTGGTTGTAACATCTTACAAAGCTGTAGAGTACAACATCACAGCCGGGGTATCGACATTGATACAGTCAAGATACAGAGCATTTCTATCATCCTGTGATTCATGTTGCCCTTTTATAGCCACATCCATTTCCCACCTCCCCCATCTCCTCCTTAACACCTTTTAACCATTATTCTAGTCAGCATTTTAATAATTTTGCCATTTCAGAAGTGTTATATAAAGAGAATCATACAGTATGTAACCTTTTGGGATTGGCTTTTTCACTCAGCATAATTCTCTGGAGATTCATCCAGATTTTTGAATGAATTAATAGTTCACTCGTTTTTACTGCTGAGGGGTATTTCATAGTATGAATGTATTACAATTTGTTTAACTATTCACACGTTGAAGAATATTTGGTCTATTTCCTGTTCAGGGCTATTATGAATAAAGCTACTATAAACATTTGTAGATAAGTTTTTGTGTGAAAATATTTTTTTATTTCTCTGGGATTAATGCCCAAGAGTGAAATGCTGGTAGTTGCATGTTGTTATTTTTTTTTAGGAGACTGCCAAACTGTGTTTCTGTGTGGCTCTACCATTTTACAGTCTCCTCAGTGATGTACAGGTAATTCAGTTTCTCTGCATCCTTGCCAGCATTTGTTGTTGTCACTGTTTTTTAGCCATTTTGATAGGTATGTAGTGATTCTCATTGTGGTTTTAATTTGCACTCAGTAATGGCTAACAATGTGCTCATTTGCCATCTGTATATCTTCCTCAGTGAAATGATTGTTCATGTCTTTTGCCCATTTTCTAACTGGATTGATTTTTTTACTATTTGATTTTGAGAATTCTCTGTAAATTCTAGATATAAATTCTCTATCAGATACATGGTTTGCAAATATTTTCTCCTAATCTGTAGGTTGTCTTTTCATCATTTTCACACTGGCTTTTACAGAGAGTTCTTTTTATTATTTTGAATGTGTGTTTAACTTTGTCAAATGCTGTTTCTACATCAATTTATTTGGTCATATGCTTTTTCTTCTTTAGCCTATTAATATAGAGGATTACACTGATTGCTTTTTGAATATTGAGCCAACCGTGTATCTTTGGGATTAACCACACTTGGTTATGATATATAATTTTTTATATGTTGCTGGATTCTATTAGCTAAAATTTTTTGAAGGATTTTTTTTTGTTTGTATTGACGAGGGATATTGGTCTGCAGTTTTCTTTTTTGTGATGTCTGTCTGGTTTTGGTATAATGGTAGTATTAGATTCATAAGATAAATTAGTACATATTCTCTCTTCTGCTTTCTGGAAGAGATTGTGTAGAACTGGTGAAAATACTTCCTGATAAGTTTTATAGAATTCTTTAGTGAAACAACCAGGGGCTGGAGATTTTTTTTTTAGGACTTTGTAACTATGAATCAATTCTCTTAATAGTTATAGGACTGAACCAATTATTCATTTTATTTTAGGTGAGTTGTGGTATATTGTGGTTTTTTGAGGAACTGGTTTGTTTCACCTCAATTGTTGAATTGTAGGCTAAGTTGTTTGTAGGATTCTCTTTTTTCCTTTTTGATGTCTGGAGGGTCTGTAGTCATATTCTCTGTTTTAGTCCTCTTATTTGTAATTTGTACCTTCTCTCTTTTTCAGAATTGCTAACGGTTTGTCAACTTTATTGATCTTTTCAAGGAATCATCTTTTGCTTCATTGATTTTCTCTTTTTTTATGTTTTTCTTTCCAAGTTCTTGAGGAAGAGGCTTAGAATATTTGAGATTTTGCTCTTTCTTAAATGAGCATTTAGTAATATATATTTTCTCCTCAATACTACCTTATCCTTATGAAAATTTGTGGTTTGAGATGTTGCAATTTTCTTTTGGTCCACAGATTATTTGGAGGTACGGTATTTAGTTTACAAGTGTTTGGAGAATTTTTTATTATCTTTCTGTTATTTATTTTTAGTTTAATTCATTGTGGTCAAAGAATACTATGATTCAGTTCGTTAAGTTTGTTGAGACTTGTTTTATGGCACAGGATATCTCAGTATATGTTCTGATGGGCACTTGAAAACAATGTGTATTTGCTGTGTTAGGTATAGTGTTCTGTAAAGGTAGATTAGATCCTGTTGTTTGAAGGTGTCCTTGTTCTTCTGTATCCTTACTGATAATCTATCTAATATTTTATCAGTTGTCGAGAGATGGATGTTGCAGTCTCCAGCTATAATTGTGGATTTATCTATTTCTCCTTTCAGTTATATCAGTTTTAGTTGGCATATTTTGCAGCTCTGTTGTTTGATATATACATATTTAAGATTGCTGTATTTTCTTGGTAGACTGACCCTTTTATCATTATGTAATATCTATCTCTGACCCTAGTAATTTTCTTCACTCCGAAGTTTACTGTATCTGATGTTAATATAGCTACTCCTGCTTTCCTTTGATAAATTTTTGTGTGATATATCTCTTTCCATTCATTTTCTTTCAAGCTGCCTATATTGTTATATTTGAAAGGAGTCTTCTGTAGATAGCATATATTTGGGTCATGTTTTTTTTAATCCACTCTATCAATCTCTTTTTATTGATGTATTTAGATCATTTACATTTAATGTAACTATTGATATGTCAAGGCTTAAGTCTATTATATATTTAGTTTTCTGTTTGGTTTCTGTTTTTTGTTTCTCCAACAGGGGGTGAGGTGTATGGCCTCATTATTGCCATAATAAGGGGGTTAGAAGCCCAGTTTCCCCTTTCAGCCTCTGTTGACACTAAAAAAGGAAGGGGTCCTTCTTACTGCTGGTCAGAGTGCGAGTACTGTCTCCTCACTAGGCTTTCGCTGATACCACCCTTGATAGGAGGGATAATAGTGCTTATTACTCTTGCACACATGGCCTCCAGTTACATCTTGTGATGGGGTGGTGCCTTATTACATTGGCTAGTGGTAAAAGTCCTAATTTTTCACTGGACATCCTCTGACATCACCCCAAGGGGAGGAGAAAGTGTGCCTCAGTACTGCTCGGTAGGGTTGGAAGTCCAGGCTCCTCACTTGGTTTCCCTGACAGAAAATGGGAGTTTATTACTGTCTCACAAAGATACACGTCGCATCTCTGAACTCTGCCTTTTCTGACACCACCTCAGCAAAGGTTGGGTGCGTGTCTTATTATACTCATTGTGGGTGAGATTCTAATGACTCTACTCAGCCTTTCCTGGTGTAGGTGGTTGTGGAACCAAACATTTTTCTGTGGTATTTGGCTTGAGTAGAGTGATTATTGTCAAAAAGTTTTCTGTTTTACTAGGCTGTTCCTTTCCTGCATTTTTGGCTAGAGAGAACAGAATTTATTGGAGATTTTTTTTTGTCTGTACCCATTGGCATTTCTAGGTTGCTAGTATCTTCAGCTTCAAGTCTGGAATACATGAGGTAAGGAAAATGTATGTCTACTTCATCTTTCCAGAAACAGAAGTCCCGGTTGAAGCCTTTTAATAAGACTTTACTATAAACTTGAGATTAGTACGCCTAGCACTCAATAAATACTTGTTGAATGGTTTTATAAATAAATATAATACAGATGTACTATTCATGGAACCCAAACCCAGGCCCTTTCTCCTAGTACATGCAGTTTTCTTTCATAGTAATTATCATTTTGTAATCATATATTTGTATGATTGTTTGATTAATGCCTTTTATTTCAGTGTATTAAATATTTTGTGAAGGTTAAGACTACATATCATTTGGTCACCATTATATCAGTAGTACTTACCATAGTTTTTTCACTTGGCACATAGCATGTATTCAATTAATTTGTTGATTATATTAATGTGGAACCACAGATACAGAGGGCTGACTGTACAGTATAGGCAGGTTTTCAACTACCTGGAAGGTAGGCGCCCCAAACCCCAGCGATGTTCAAGGGTCAACTGTATTTGTTTGGGTGGGGTAAATAGACAAGGTAACTTGCAGCCGGAGCCACCAGCCAAAGCCACTAGTCATCCCAGACCTATCTTAGTTGGTCACCTCAAGGAAGACAGATTTCAAAATGTTGGCATACTTGTAACCCATTTGTGGCATACCAAGGTTCGTTGGTACAAGGTGGGAAAAGACTGACCTTTGATGTATCTTTATTCCCAGCCCAAGTTCATCTCTCAAGTTTCTATTTTCACTTCTGTAATTTTCTCTTTCTTAGGATGACAAAGAAAATAACAATTTTTTTATTCAGGGAAAACCCCATCCCTATCCATAAGAAGACCTTTATTTTCATCTTAACCAAGAAAATCACACCAGTTTACAATAGTATAACATTATACTGAATTATTCGGTCTTAAACAACATCATATGAAATAATAATAATGACACCAATAATGGCTAATATTTACTGAACCCTAAATAGATGCCACATTCTGGGCTATGCACTTAAAAATTGATTATCTACTTTGATCCTCAAAGCAACTATCAGAGGTAAAATTACCACCTCATTTTAAAGATAAAGAAATTGAGGCACTATCCCCATTTTATAGAAGAAGATATTGCCTGAAGTCACACATTTATCAAATGTAGATCCTGGTTTTGAAACTGACTCTAGAGAAGGCATTCTTATCTGTGATTTTTACCTAATTAAATGCCTAGGAATGAATGAAGAGAAGAAGTGTGTGTTTGCGTGTGTGTGTGTGTGTGTGTGTGTGTGTGTTTAACAGTTGTATCTCTTAAGGGAGATAAAGTTCAACCCTGAAATTTCATCCTGCAGTCTCAACCTCAGCAACAGACCTCCTGTCTTTGGTGTTTCAAATAAAAATATACATTTTTTCCTTCATAAGACAATGTAAGTTTTATAGGCACATGCAACCCAATTTAAATCCTGAAATATACATACCTTTCCCTCACCTTTTGGATCAGAGACTGTTAGCTGCCCCTCTAACTATATTTGTTCTCTCCATCTTCTGTGGTAATAAAGCTTTCAGCTGTGAATGCAGCTGCCTGGCTAACGATGCTGCACAGCTCTCTTGAAGCTTAAAGTGGCCACTTGATTAAGTTTTGGCCGATGGGTTGTGATAGTAGTATTTGACATGTGAAATTTCTATTGCATGCCACTGAAACAAAAGGAATGTTTCCTTCTCTTTATCTCTCTTTCTCACTGGCTGAATTTCAAACATGATGGTAGGAGCTGAAGCAGCCACCTTAGAACATACCCAACAGGCACTATCAAACCTCTTCTGGAACAGTCAAGGGCATGTGTGTTTTTGAGGGGTATGATACCTTGTCACACAACTCCAAAATGCCACTGACATCCTTATAACTTGTGCTTCAGGTAGTTTTATAATGGGCAACCTATGCTGTAAGCAGCTGCCCTGAACATATTTCAATCGTTTGACACATTGGTTTGTTATAAGGAACAACTGGTGATGGCTATCTTCACACATTTTAAGGCTGCTATGTATAAGAATTAAATAGTTGTTTTCTGTATGATTCTAAGGGTAAAAATTGTTCTAATTGTGTGTATATCCCATAAGAACACATATTACACTTAAAATGTAGAGCTTTTTAACAGAATTGCTCAAAAGTAGAGTGGGTCACCTTAAAATAATTGGAATTCTATCAGTGAAAGTGTTCAGATATAGTTTGGACAACCAGTTGGTAGAGACATTGTATAGACACTCAGTCATTTTAATATGTTAGTAGGATGTGATGGTATTTAAGCTCCTGATACTAAGACCAGTGATTCAAGAGATCATTAGAATTAATGGCACTTGGCTTAGAAATATAAAATGAAATTGAAACTAATCCTACAGCTGCCACTGGGCTATATAAAGTTGTGATTATTATCAAGTTAGATGTTTTATGCCTCAATTCTGACAGCTGTCTGGAAAAAATGATGGATTGAGGGACCCTGTATTCTTCTGCCAGATGTCTTTTACTAAGCCTTTGAGGGTAAATTAGCCCAATCTGAAGATTAAAATCTTTAAAAATAAATATCACCCAAGGGGGCTTAAAGAAAGCAAGAAAAGTCATAGTGCAGGACTGGGCTGGAATAATTTATGCCTGGCTTGCCATCTTCAATTGATGGATAGTCACCAGGAACTTTATGTTGAGGAGGATTATTCAGCCTCATCTGGATTCAGCTGGAAATGTGCCATGGATGATTATTGATGGGAAGGGAGAATGGTAGAATATAGTATAGATATTTGCCATCTCTCTCATGGAGAATACCTGGCAAGTTAGTTAGATAGAACTCACAAAATTCATCTCTTAGGGGATTTCACCTGCTCCTGGCTTTGGTTCTTACTGTGTAGATCCAACAGTTCAATGTGTCCGGGGTCAATTAGGTTCAAGCACTGCCTCATACAACTCAGAAGAGTAAAATGTACAAATCAGAATGCCAATGTAGTAATTTGCAATTAGGACTGTTACTGTCAAGTTGATTAAACTTCCTGTGTCTTTTAGTCAGGGCACTCAGGCTGCTGGTGACATTGAGATAGATGAGTTAATAATACTAAGATTTTGTGTATTAGGCTATAACTTCCCTTTTTCCAGTATGTTCAAATTTTACTCTAACTCTTTAACTCCCTGAGGCTACATCCTGTTTCCCTGCACTGACTGACTGTGGTCATATTTGTACTTAACCATTTAGAGAAGTGCTTCTCAAACTATCTGTAGTGAAGGTCCAATTTATTTTCTTTTCCCAATCCATTATGGACTGGTACTTTAATAAAATGCAATACAAATGAATTATTATAAAAATAAAATTAAAAATAGACATACAAAATTCAAGCATTTTTAAAATTATTTAAATCAATGAACATAAAATAACTTCAAAATTCATATTTCATAAGCAGAATAGTTAATGAAGTATTCAATACTAATGAACCTAGGGAAAATTTGTAATGTAGTGAAGCTTCATTTTGTATGCATTGGATAAACACATTATAGTTCATTGGAGCCCATGTATAAACGATTCAATCAGTGCATTGATTTTATGATTTTAAATGGCTATAGAGGTCTATGATAGCTTTATTTAACATTTAGGATATAAAACATAGGCAAGTATTTATACTTAAGTATAAAAAATGTACTTGAAATCAAGTCATTCCTAAAACAATAAACCAACTCCCAATGCAACATTGTTCATATAAGAAATTATAACATTACTTACGATGTAATTTTGAGAATTAAAATCTGGGTAAAACGTGGGGAGTATTTGGCCAATGATAATGTCCGGAGATGCAGAATCACTGATTTGTTCCATCATCATAAGGAAATGTTTCATAGATATGTAGGAGGGATATCCATTTCATACATCTCAAATCCATTTGGTCTGACACTTGTTGACACAAAGAGCTGTGATAATGACTTCTATTGTAACACCAACTTACAAACCCTCTAAGTACAGTTTTATTTAATCTATTAAATTGATTCCACCATTAAACAAACATCAAATTTTTAGCTGGTGAAGGAAACTATTAATCTTTCTTCCTCAACCACTAAAACTTAATCATCTAAATGCCTCACATTTCACTCAGAGTAGTTGAAAAGTTGGACATTTTCTGTTTTCTGGGCTCACTATGATTTTAACCTGCTTTATTGACTCTCAGGCTCCACCCTTTTCCACCCATTGTGGTTTTCATTGCTTCCCCATGTTCAAATTTTATAAGACTCACCAATATTCACTATAGTTTCTAGCATATTTCTGTCTCTAAACTTGATTTCCAGGATAACACTTAAACCCTAAATTCCCATTAAAAACCCCCATATTCTTAGAAGTAAGAGAGATTATACCTTAGCTCTACTTGGTGTTGGCCATCATTTTCCTTAATACTTGGTGCCACTGTTTTGCCCTCTTTATATTGATATTTTGGCAGAAGGGAAGAGAGTCTCTATGACCTCGAAAGATCATTTTCGATCAATATTCAGATATACCTCTCAGTGGTATACCCAGTATCTAACTGGTAGAATCCATCCCTAGTAAAGCTGCAAGCTTGCTGTTTTATGCTTATTTATGTGCAAACTACATTCAAATATCATGTTCATATAGTTTTAGATCTATTCTTCATGTAGTGCATGGGAATGACTTTGCCTTACAGGAGATGGAGATCGTCTCTTTATGGAATACTGGCCATGTAATAATAATAAAGAATAATCACAATTGTTTATGAGGAGCAAGGATAAATCTCTACCAGCAAGCCCAGTCTATAGATACTGTCATACAATATCAATCCTACTTTACAGAGTAAATTCCTAACTCCTCCAAACATATCTCAGATCATTTTATGAGCCTCATCCTCAAGTCCAGCAATATAAAAATGGTAAACATAACGAAAAATGGCAAATTTAACAAGCAGAGATTCATATTATAGAATTACCTGCCCTTAATATTCCTTGTCTAGGGAATTCACAAGGTGAGCAGCTAATCTCACATATGCTTGTACATTTGTTATTAGTTATACCAAATGAAGATATAACCCATGCCAAAGCCTTGGGTTGACTATGCTTTAAACTGTTAATGGAGAAGGACTTCTATATTCACAATAATTTATTGTCATTTTACAGTAAAGCTAAGTTATAATTTAACATTCACTAAGGATCCACTAATTGACAAAACTGTGCAATTAGCTGTGTGTATGTGAGGAGGGGTATAAATATAGTTAAGATGATGTCTCTTCTTTAGAATATCATAATAAATTCTAAAGTATACATAATATCAATGGTCAGAAAATAATACCCTAACAGCAGGCTGTGATAATGATCACATAGGGGCCATAATGGAGATACATGCAAAGTACTATTGGAGCACAGAGGAAAGAATTAATTCTTACTTAGGTGGGAATAAAGGAAGGCTTTCAAGAAGACAGTGAGCTCGGTGCTTTGTGACCGTCTGGCGGGGTGGGATAGGGAGGGTGGGAGGGAGGGAGACGCAAGAGGGAAGAGATATGGGAACATATGTGTATGTATAACTGATTCACTTTGCTATAAAGCAGAAACTAACACACCATTGTAAAGCAATTATACCCCAATAAAGATGTTAAAAAAAAAAGAAAATGAATATGAGCTGAATCTTTATGATTGGTTGAACTTTGACAGGCTGATTCACTTTGCTATAAAGCAAAAACTAACACACCATTGTAAAGCAATTATACCCCAATAAAGATGTTAAAAAAAAAAGAAAATGAATATGAGCTGAATCTTTATGATTGGTTGAACTTTGACAGGCTGATGATGGGATGAGTGGCTGGTATGGTGGGGGTGGGAGATGGTGGGGTGGGAGATGGTAGGGTGGGGAATGGAGGAAGTGAGTATATGTTGAGTAAAGGGAAAAAAGCCTCTAAACAATGTAAGTTTCTTCTTCCCCGACTGCCACACATTTTCAACTTTGTAGAGGAAAAGGAAGAAAATCTATGGAGCCAGTTGTTTTGGTTTCTTCCATGTGATCACAGCATTGCTTATATGGATTGTCAAATAAGGGATGGGCTCATAAAAGGATATTAATCTGTCATTTTTATTGAGCAAAGTAGCATTTCAGAAAAGGTGATTTCAGAGGCACATGACTTTCATTACAGCCTTCAGGGGCAATGTTTGATCACTGAAAACAGGCTGCTTTGTTCAGCTTTCTCTGATGTTTGGCCTCATCCTGAACACATATGCTCTGACTTGGAAAGAATCAGTCTGTAAAGATTTAATAGATTCTAGATTTGCATATTCAAAATGCATGTCTTGTGGTTAAAAATGAAATGAAAACTATTTTTATATCTATATTTACACAAACACATAGTTCAGACACATCTCAGCAAATTTTTAAAAGGCAATTAGGCATATTATATGTGCTTGTTCTGAGATTATGAAAGTTGGCTGTTTTTTAAATTAACCATTTTATATTTTCACTGAAAAAAATGTATTTTAAGAGACACTATAATGATGATAACGACGTACAAGAACTCTTCAAGTTTCAGGGGTTTGAGATTTGCTGTATGTTCTTGTCACCTATCAGGGACATAACTTTCTAGAGTTGGGTGTCACTGACCTCTCTCTTTATTAAAATGAATTAATAGCTTTCTTGCTTAGAGAAAATTGGAAGTCACAAAGAATTAAAGATAAATGTGAAAGATTAACATTTCCATGAGGCTCTTTTCCTTACATGACTGAAAAAAGTGGTTTTCTTTTTTCAAAGCGAGAGGGATGATTAGAAAGAGACCTGAGGTGTCAAAAGCCTTTTGTGTGGTGACTAAAACTCACAGAATTTTCTCTTAGAATTCTCTGGCTTCTATCCCCTGTGAACTGATATGTAATCTCACATAAACTCATCTTTTACTTTTGAATTCCAATGGAACCTTTGAAAGAAAGATGGCATTCCAAGTGAATCAGTTTGCTATACATTACATCTGCAATTAGACATTTGTTGCGTTGAAATTAAGCCAAACAGACTTCTGCTGAAACAGGATAGGTCCAATTACGTTCTATTTCGTGTGACACAGAAAAATCTTACCATGTCACTTTGCTGTTTAAAACCCTTCCCTTTCCCTGTCCTTACTTACAACATCCTCCATCTCAATGACGCTGAGTGCATCCTCTACCTGACATGTCCTTCTCTCTCTTGGTAAGTTTTGCAACAATCTCAGAACAGAGATTATTTCAGTTATACATTTGTTGTCTAGACCAGTGCTTTCCAAACCTTAATGTACTTATGAATCATCTGGGGGTCTTGTTAAAAATGCAGGTTCTGATTCAGCAGGTCTAGGGTCTGGCTGAGATCCTAACAAGCTCCCAGGTGATGCAGCAGGACACACTTTGGATAGCAAGCGCCTAGAAACATATGACCTCTCATTAAATTGGCATTAGTTCCTGGACATTGATAACTGAAAATGTAAATTCTCTGACTCTGAGGTTGCTTCAGACTTTGATTGGCTTTTTTGTTTATTGGTAATTTTATAAAGACACTGCGCGATCTGGATTCCCTCTATTTCTCCAGCCTCCTTTCTTACCAGTTCCCATTTCTTACTTTATATTTGAGACATAACAAATTATGTGAAGTTTCCAGAATGTATCAGACTCTTTCGCATCTCATTGCCTTTTCAAATACTATATCCTCTGCCTGTCCTAACATTTTGTGATGCTTCCTTTAAAACTCAGCTCGGCTGTCATCTCCTCCACAAATCTTTCCCTAATCTCTTTCCCATATAATTGCTTAATTAAATGCCTCCAATTTACTCCCTCAATGCCCTGTATTTTCTATATTATAACTTTCTCATAATCTGCTTCAATTGTCTGCTTACTTGTCTGTTCCCTTCAAAACAGTGCTTCTATGGGGAAGGCATATGCATTTTGTACTACTGCCAATTGCAATGTCTGACACATAGTAGGTATTCATTAAAGTTTGCTGAATGAATGAGGAAGGGAGGTTGATGTGTTGGTAGTTATGCAATAATATAATGCAATTTTTTTTTCATGAAGCTTAAAATTGAATTGGGAGTAACAGAAACTAAAGTCATAAAAGGTTAAGTACAGGATGAGATAATACTGTAGAAGTAAAATGTTACTATGTGATTAATTTCCGAATGAGGATCATAGAAAATAATTATTCTGAGTTCACTGGAAGAAAATGTCACTGTGGATTTATTATTATTTTTTAATATACCAGTTTTTTCCATGAGGGATTTGAGATGGCTGACAACACAATGTATTGGAGTTAATAAAAAGTATGAACGCATGTGTAGTTAAGGCAATAGTATGAGAAAAGGAGGGAGTTTAGAAGTATACAAGGAGCTCATATACTAGCATGTCTGCAAAAATGATCCTCATTAAATAATAGACAGTAAGGTTGGTGTGCTAATTTTCATTTCCACTCTGCCTGGGAGGCTGACTTCTGTGGAGTCAGCAGCTCCATTGTCCTCTGGCTTCTGGCTGAATTGGGGCAATGGGGTGCCCTGGCAGATGATCCAATGGAGGAAAAAGAGTGAGATCAGGACATTTATATTCTTGTGTTGCCTAGAACTGTCTGTGCCTGTGTGTAAATTGTCCCTTTATTAAAATCTCCTTAAATTGTTTTAATTTGCGTGTGCCCCCTGCTCTCTGTAGAGACTCTGATAAAACCACAGAGTTGTTTAAAGCTAAATTGAATGCTGGGCTTAATAACTTTTATGATAACCATTAATGCTATAAAAATATTTCAGGTACTTGCTACATATCAGGCATGATTCTGTGAAGGGGTGTTTCAACAGAAGAATTCAGAAAACCAACCAACAAACCTAAAATCTTGTGCTCATATTATTTATATTTTAGTGTGGTAAAGAGGGTATAAATCATATTGGAAGCAAGGAAAAATTGATATGTTTCAAACCCCACAGTTCTGCAATATTTATTTACATCAGCCTCTAGTTTACTGCTTTATTGTAAAGTGATAATATCCCAGAGATGTAGTTTTGGGGTTGTTTCCTTTTTACTGGGGCTAGATTACCCAGAACTTTTGCTTCTCGTCTTTCCTGTTGCTAATCTTTCGGTTATTTCACTGCTCAGTGTTCCTCCATCAGGAGATATAAAAGGGAAATAAATGGATGAAAAATTTAGCTTTGACATCTATGATAAAAGGTTTTTTAGGAAGGAGACTGAAATCCTGAACTAAAATGAAGCTTTTCAGTTTATCTGGGTTTGTCTGCCCCCTATTGCCATAAAGATGTTGAGAGTTGTTTCCAGCTTGTCAAAAACAAGAGATAAAATGGACAAAATGTTATACTCATGCAGATGAAGAGAACTAGGTCTTATAAATAGATATGGTGCTCTTAATATGAAGCCTGGTGTACAAATGCTCTGTCTTTGGATGTTAGATTGTATTACAACCTTGTTTGCAGTACTTACTCAGATCATTGTTGACTCATGTGAGTTTAATTCTATGACCTAGCCAAAAAAAGATCATAAATCCCAGCAGGGGAAGACATGGTTGTAGCTTGACCTTGGAAATATGAGCTAAAGGTGCTGAGGACCATAAATTCAATTTACAATAATAACAAAAATAAGATTGTTTACACTTTGCCCAGTGGATGAAGTGAAAATCTAATATTTTTCCTGGTACACGCTGTATATTTTGCCAAGCTTGATTAAATTCCTGTTTAGCAGGTATCTGAGAGGAACTGAATAAAAACGCTTCGTATGAGACTTTTGACTCCTAATTTGTTCTTCATTATTGAATTCTTTTTTTAAAAGCTGTTTTTCTTTTCTTTTTTCAGGTTCTATTTATGAAATGTTTGGAAATGAATGCTGTTTGTCAACAGGAGAAGTGATTAAAATTACTGGCCTCAAAATTAAGAAGATCATAGCTGAAATTTGTGAGCACATTGAAGGTTGTGAGGCTCCACAACCATTTGAACTGCCTATGAATTTTCCAGGTACAGTATTTTGCAACCATTTCTCATTTGTAAAACTGTATTCTTAAATGTTATATACGTCTCTACAACTGAAAACAATGAAAAAGTGGTAGTTTTTGTTTTTTTTTACTCTAAGGCAGTGGGTGAAAAAATCGGGATTCTTATAGTTTAGTGATTTTCGGGACTAATAGAAGGCAAATATTTTCTCCCCTTTTCAGTAAACATTGTTTACTTAGGACTTAATATTTTCTGATAACAAATATTTAGTGAGTTTAACTATATGCACCATTAGTTGTGCCAGATAGTGGGAATGAAGAAATTAAAGATATATTTTCATAAGTTATGTAAAAATAATTAATATTTCCTAAACATATTTACCCTCTTTATTCCTAGCTCCCTGGATCACTGCTAAACTTCACTGTCTGGCCTTACTGACAAGTTTGGCTGCTCTTCTTTAACTAGTTAACCTTCAAAAATTAGGTCAGATATCAGGTCTCCTAGAAAACTTTTGCTGACTCTATAATCTAATCTAGATATCTCTATGTTCCCGTAGTATCTTGGGCACCATAGCATGTACCTTATTGGGTAGTAATTAATGATTTTCTTATTTGTCTTATTCTTTAGACCAGGGTTGGCAGACTTTTTCTGTAAAGTACCAGATAGTAAATATTTTAGACTTTGCCTGCCAAATGGTCTCCATAACAACTACTCCACTCTGATGTTGTAACATGAAAGAAGCTACAGATAAACCAATATAAACCAACTGGTATAAACCAGTGAGCACTACATAAATCAATGAGCACAGTTGTGGTTCAATAAAAATTTATTTACAAAAACAGGTGGCCAACAGAATTTGGCCTGTGAACTATAGTTTGCTGAACTCTGCTTGAGACTAAAACTCTTTGACAGATGAAATATGACATATGTGGCTTTATTTCTATGAACAAGCACATTTTCTGGCACAGGGAACATGCTCAATAATTTCCTGTTGGTTGAATAATTGTTTATCAGTGAATGATTAGTGAAAGAGGACAATCTAGTAAGCTGTTACAACGTAATGTAGTTTATGGTATAACTGAAGTATGTGTGGGTTCTGTGAGAGTCTTGATAAGATGGATCTAACTCCAGTTGGTTATGCTTCAGAACATGGATTTTGGAATCATTATATTTGAATCCCAACCCTGCCACTTCTTAGTTAGGTAACCTTGCCAAATTATTTACCCTCTTCTCATGTAAAATGGGAATAATAATACTATCTCTTAGTGTTGTTGGGAGGATTGAATATTGAAATATATTTATATTGGTTAGAGTGATACTTGTCATATAACAAGGGCTATAAAAAAGTGTCAGCTTATATTACCATTATTAACCTTGTTATCATCATTGGTGGAGTCAGGGAAAGCTTTTCAGAGAATGTTATTCTTGAACTGAGGTTTGGAAAATTAAAATAATTTAACTGTATGAGGAGAGGATTATTCCAAGTGCTCCAATATTTTTTCCCTTTCAACTGAAATCTTATTCCTTGTTTAATTCTAATTACTCCTCATTACCCCATCCTATATAGCAATAGACTCCCAGTTAGATTTTAAACTCAAAGAATCCAATATGTTTTTAAACCATCCTTCCTTATTTGTGAATTTTCCATTTCTTGGGGGGTAATGGTTTCTAATTTTATTTTATTGTGGTCAGAAGACATACTTTGTCTTTAGAGACTAGTTTTACGGCTTAACATATGGCCTATCCTGGAGAATGCTCTGTGTTCACTTAATAAGAATATATATTCTGCTGTTGTAGTATAGAGTGTTCTACAGATGTCTGTTGGTTTATAGGATTGTTCAAGTATTCTATGTCCTTGTGGATCTTTTGTCTAGTTCTCTCCCTTTTAGAAAGTGGAGTATTGAGGTTTCCAAATGTTATTGTTGAATTGTCTGTTTTTCTTTTCAATTCTGTCAGCGCTAGCTTCATGTATTTGGGGACTCTGATGTAAGGTTTACATGTGTTTATAATTGTTACCTTTTTTTGGTGGAGTTTCCCTTTTATCATTATATAATATTCTAAACAATTTTTGTTTTAAAATCTATTTTTTTTCTAATATTACTGTAGTCACTCCAGTTCTATTTGGTTACTATGTTCATGGTCCACCTTCTATTTTTTGCTTTCAAATAACTTGTGTCTTTGAATCTGAAGTATGAATCTACAAGTAAGTCTCTTGTAGACAGTATATAGTTGGATGGGCTTTTTTTTTTAATCCATTCTGCCAACCTCTGCCTTTTAATTATTTAATCCATTTATATTTAGTGTAATTATTGATAGTGTAAGATTTACATCTTCCATTTTGCTATTTGTTTTCCATATGTCTTAGGTCTTTTGTGTTTCTCTATTTGTCCATTTTTTGCCTTCTTTTGTGTTAAATAGATATTTTCTAGTGTACAATTTTATTTCCCTTTTTTTAAAAAAAAATCTTTATTTTTTAGAGCTATTTTAGGTTCATTAGCAAATTTGAGCAGAAGGTACAGAGACTTCCCATATACTATATTACCTGTCTCAAATTTGCACAGCTTCCTCAATATCAAAATACCACTGTCTTTTCATGGTGTGTAACATATCTTTTTAGCACTGAATAATAGTTCATTGTCTGTATATACCACCGTTCATTTTGCTATTCACTTATTGAAGAACAACTTGGTTGCTTTCAAGTTTTGGCAATTATGAATAAAACTATGCAACTATGAATAAAATTATGCAGGTTTTTGTGTGAATATTAATTTTCAACTGATTTGGGTAAATACCAAGGAACATGATTGCTGGACCATATGGTAAGGATATGTTTAGTATAAAGAAACTGCCAAACTGTCTTCCAAAATGGCTGCATCATTTTGCATTCCTACTAGGAATGAATGAGAATTCCTGGTGCTTTGCATCTTCATCAGCATTTTATGCTGTCAGTGTTTTGGATTTTGGCTCTTCTAATATGCATACAATTATGGTATCTTATTGTTTTAATTTTCAATTCCTTAATGACGTATAATGTTGAATATATTTTCATATGCTTATTTGCCATGCCACGTTCTTTGGTGAGGCATCTGTTCATGTCTTTTGCCCACTTTCTAATCAGGTTATTTGTTTTATTATTGTTGGCTTTTAAGAGATCTTTGTGTATTCTGGATACAAGTCCTTTATCAGGTATGTCCTTTGCAAATATTTTGCAAATATTTTCTCTCAGTCTGTGGCTTGTCTTCTCATTCTCTTGACAATATTATTCACTGAGCAATTTTTTAAAAATGAAATCCAGCTTATCAATTATTTCTCTCTTTTTTTTTTTTTTTTTTTGCGGTATGTGGGCCTCTCACTGTTGCGGCCTCTCCCGTTGCGGAGCACAGGCTCTGGACGCGCAGGTTCAGTGGCCATGGCTCATGGGCCCAGCTGCTCCGTGATGTGTGGGATCTTCCCAGACTGGGGCACGAACCCATGTCCCCTGCATTGGCAGGCGGACTCTCAACCACTGCACCACCAGGTATTTTTCTCATAGATTTTGCCTGTGGTGTCATGTCTAAAAATTCATCATCAAACCTAAGGTCATCTAGATTTTCTGCTACATTATCTTTTAAGAGTTTTATAGTTTTGCATTTTACACTTAACTCTGTGATCTATTCTGAGTTGATTTGTGTGAAGGGTGTTAAGACCTGGGTCTAGATTCTTTTTTTTTTTTTTTTTAACATGTGAATGTCCAATTGTTCTAGCACCATTTGTTGAAAATACAATTTTTGCTCCATTGTATTGCCTTTGCTCCTTTGTCAAAGATCAGTTGACCATATTTAGATGGGTTTATTTCTGGGCTATCCATTCTGTTTCACTGATTTGTTTATTCTTTCACCAGTACCACACTGTGTTGATTACTGCAGCTTTATAGTAAGTCTTGTCAGTTGTCTGGCTTTGTTCTCCTTTAATGTTGCTATCCTAGGTTTCTTGCCACTCCATATAAACCACAGAATCAGTTTGTCAGTATCCATGGAATAACTTACTGGGATTTTGACTGGCATTGCATTAAAGCCTATAGATGCAGCTGCGAAGAACTGACATCTAAACAATATTATATATTCCTATTCATGAAGATAGAATATATCTCCATTTGTTTACTTCTTTTATTTCTTTCATCAGAGTTTTGTAGTCTTCTTCATATAGATCTTGTACATATTTTGTCAGATTTATACCTATTTCATTGTTTTGGTGCTAATGTAAATGGTTTTGTGCCTTTAATTTCAAATTCCACTTGTTCATTGCTAGTATAAATAAAAGTGATTGACTTTTGTATATTAACGTTGTATCTTGAAACCTTGCTATACTTATTAGTTCTAGGAGATTTTATTGATCCTTTCAGATTATAATTGAATACATTGTTGATATTATTATTATGAGCAAACAAAATTTGTAAGATTAACTAAGAATAAGAAAATAAAAGTTTTTACTTTATCCTCACTCATTTCTTTTCTGCTGCTTTCCCTTTATGTAATTCCAAGTTTCTGACATATAATTTTTCTTCTCTCTGAAGAACTTTTTTTAACGTTTCTTGCAAAGCAGGTCTATTGGAACAAATTCCCTCAGTCGTTGTTTGTCTGAGAAAGTCTATAATTCTCCTTCACTTTTAAAGGATATTAGGATTCAGATTTCTTGGTTGGTGGGGTTTTTTTCCCTCAATGCTTTAAATATTTCACCCTCCTCTCTTCTTGCTTGCATGGTTTCTGAGGAGTAGTTAAATGCAATTCTTACCTCTGTTCTTCTACAAGTATGATAGGTAAGATTTTTTTCCTCTGACCTTTTTCAAGATTTTTTCATTACTTTTGATTTTCTGCAGTTTGAATATGATGTTCTTATGAAGTTTCTTTTAGAATCCTGTTTAGTGTTCTCTGAGCTTCCTGGATCTGTGGTTTGGTGTCTGACATTAATTTGGGGGAAATTATCAATCATTATTTCTTCAATTATTTCTTTTGTTTTTTTAAAAATAAATTTATGTATTTATTTATGTAATTATTTATTGATTTATGGCTGTGTTGGGTCTTCGTTGCTGCGTGCAGGCTTTCTCTAGTTGTGGAGAGCAGGGGCTACTCTTTGTTGTGGTGCCGGCTTCTCATTGCGGTGGCTTCTCTTGTTGTGGAGCATGGACTCTAGGCACGTGGGCTTCAGTAGTTGTGGCACGTGGGCTCGGTAGTTGTGGCTTTTGGGCTCTAGAGCACAGGCTCAGTAGTTGTGGCGCACGGGCTTAGTTGCTCTGCGGCATGGGGAATCTTCCTGGACCAGAGCTCAAACCCATATCCCCTGCATTGGCAGGCGGATTATTAGTGCCACCAGGGAAGCCCATTGCTTCTGTTCTTGCTTCTCTTTCTTTTCTTTCTGATATTTCCATTATGCATATGTTACACCTTTTGTTGTTGTCATACAGTACTTGGATATTCTGTTCTGTGATTTTGTTTTATATTTTTTTCCTCACTGCTTTTCTGTTTTAGAAAGTTCTATTGATATATCCTCAGGCTCAGAGATTCTTTCCTCAGCTATGTCCAGTCTACTAATGAGCCCATCAAAGGCATTCTTCATTTCCATTACAGTGTTTTTGATCTCTAGCACTTCATTTTGATTTTCTCTTATGCTTCTGTCTCTCTGCTTACGTTGCCCACCAGTTGTACTTTATCCACTAGAAACCTTAGCATATTAATCATAATTGTTTTAAATTCCTGGTCTGATTGTTCCAACATTGCTGCCATATCTGTGTCTGATTCTATGCTTGATTTGTCTCTTCAGTTGTCTTTTTTTGCTTTTTTTAGTATGCCTTATACTTTTTTTCATGATAGTTAGGCATCATGTACTGGTTAAAAGGAGCTGTAGTGAATAGGCCTTTAGTAATGTGGCAGTAAGCTGTGGCAGGAGCGGAAACATTCTCTAGTCCTATGATTGTTATAGTATTTTTGTGAGCTTGTGCCTCTGAATTGTGAACTTCACAAATGCTTCTCAGTCCCATTCTCTGCATCCTTAGGTGGCATGGGATGGCTGGAGTGGGTTGGAGTTGGGTATTTCCCTTCTCCCCTGTGGAAGACCAGAGCAGGCTAAAGCTGGGTATTTCCCTTTCCCCAAGTGGAAAGGTGAGAGTGGGCTTTTGTTGCGTATTTTCCCTAAGTGGAAGGCTAG
This sequence comes from Globicephala melas, assembly GCF_963455315.2. NCBI lineage: Eukaryota > Metazoa > Chordata > Mammalia > Artiodactyla > Delphinidae > Globicephala > Globicephala melas. The sequence continues at coordinate 54,675,308 of NC_083327.1, read as the reverse complement.
GGTGGGTGTTAGTTGTGTATTTTCATCCCTCTGGGTCAATGAGTCCTGATAAAACACCAATAATTTCTCTCGAGGGCAGGTCTTATTAAGAACAGAATGCTCTGGCCTATTTCAAAGTGGTTTCTTTTGCCTTCCCCCGACCAGAAGCATGAGGGGATTTTTCTCTGATATTCACTGTGAGAGCCTGGTTAAGTTTTTGGTGGTAAAACTTACAAAATTGTGGGCCCCCCTATGACTAAGTTCCCCTGGAATTTTTTACTCTCAGACTTGTCCACTCTGAGCCTCTAGCAATTCATCAATTACAGGTCGGATTTGTCTACCCTGGTATTGGTTTTTGTAGCAGTTTCTTTTGTGGTAAATTGAGATTCTCTGTACTTGCCTGTCTGTCTCTCCAGTTTTGGAGGCAGTAGTTTGTCCTGTGATCTCACTTCTCTGATATATCTAAGAATAGTTGTTGATTTTTCAGTTTGTTCAGCTTTTCACTTTTTTTTTAGGACAGAGTGACAACTTCCAAACTCCTTATATGCCATGCCAGAAACCAGAAATCTGGTGGTTTTTAAAAAATACCCATATATATATTTAGTTATTTTATCAGTGGTAGCCTGGGGATTACAATTAATGTCTTAATTTATAACAATCTAGTTTGGATTAATGAATTTAATTCCAACAGCATATAAAATTTGGCTCCCATATAGCTCTGTTTCTTACCCCTTGGTTCAAATTTTTATTATTATAAAAATTACATCTTTATACATTGTGTGCCTATCAGCACAGATTTATAACTATTTTTTATGCAATTGTTTTTAAAATAAGATATGAGAAAAAAATTGAAAGCAAAACATACATTTAAATTTTCTTTTAATTTACTTTCAGAGTTATTTTTATTGATACTCTGTTTCTTCACATGGAATAGAGTTACTGACTTGTGTCCTTTCATTTCAGCCTAAAGGACCCCCTTTAGTGTTTCTTGTATGGCAGGTTTGGTAGTGATAAATTCTCTCAGTTTTTGTTTATCTGGAAATGTCTTAATTTCTCCTTTAGTTTTAAAGGATTTTTTTTTTCTGGATAGAGAATTTTTGGTTAATAGTCCTTTTCTTTCAGCACTTTTAAGTATGTCATCCCAGTGATTTCTGTCCTCTGTGATTTCTAAGTAGAAATTAGCTTTTAATCTTATGAGAAACCCTTGTATATGATGAATCTTTTCTTCTCTTCTTTTTTCAAAATTCTCTAACTGTTGGTTTTCAACAGTTTAATCAAGATGTGTCTAGCCATGGATCTCTGAGTTTATTCCACCTGGAGTATGTTGAGATTCTTAAATGTTTAGATTAATGTTTTCAATCAAATTTTGGAAGTTTTTACTATTATTTCCTGAAATATCTTTTCTACACTTTTTCCTCTCTCCTCTCCTTCTGAGGTATTCACTATTCACATATTGATATGCTTAATGGTGGACTTCCCTGGTGGTGCAGTGTTTAAGACTCCACACTCCCAATGCAGGGGCCATGGGTTCGATCCCTGGTCAGGGAATTAAGATCCCACAAGCGGTGGGGCGCGACCAATAAAAAGAAAAAAAAAGAGGGTGTATTATATGCTTGATGGTGTCTCATAGGTCTTTGAGGCTTTGTTTATTTCTCTTCATACTTTTTATTTCTTAGAATGGATAGTCTCAATTGACCTGTTTTCAAATTTGACTTATATTCTCTATTTGCTAAGACTTAACAAAATACTTTATTAAGTATTTCCATACTTCCTTTTCATTTGTAAACATAGTTTCTTTTAGTTCTTAAAACGTATTTAATATAACTGTTTAAATTCTTTCTCCAGGAATTCTAGTGTCTGGGCTTCCTCAGAAACAGTTTCTATTGATTGATTTTCTTTCCCCTTGTTTATGGGCCAGACAATTCTTGTTCCTTTGCCTGTCTCACAGTTTGTTGTTGAAAACTGGATATTTTCAACAATATAATGTATCAGCTCTAGAAGTTGCTTTCTCCTCCCTCCTTAGGGCTTGTTTTTGCTGGTTGTTTAGTGACTTTTCTGAACTAAATCTGTAAAGTCTACGTTCTTAGTCATGTGTGGTCATTGAAGTCTCTGCTCAATTAGCTTGGTGGGCAATGAATGTCTGGACAGATATTTCCTTAAACAGCTGGAACCAAGAAGTCTCCAGTCTTTGTTAAGGGGTTCTGTGTTCATTTGGAGGCATGCTTTCAACACTCAACCAGGCAATTGAAAACTCTTGCTTAGCTTTTACTTCCTGTTCATGTAGCGCTTCAAAGTCAACCAGATTTGAGAGCTTACAGACTTCTCAGGTCTTTCTTGAGCATGCACACAGTTCTGGGCATGTGCACAGTAATATACATGTATGTGGTCTTCTAGATTTCCAGGAATATGTTGGAACTTCTCAATGTCGTTATGGACATCTCACTCCTCAGCTTTTCCTTTTAGGCTTTTTGGTTAGCCCATTTTTTTTCCCCAACTCTTAAACACCACTGCAGGCAGCCACAAAAATTAAATAATTGCCTCTCATTGTTTTTGACAAATGCTCTGAGGCAAAGTATTTTCCACTCACTGAGCTCAAAATAGATCAAATAGAGACAGCATTACAAATAGAATCTTCCAGGAAGTCACCAGACATATCAAATAATGACAATTTTCTGAGAATGATCTTGGCAGGAACTCCAACTTCTTTCTCCTCCATCTTGTGACTGCTAGGCTGCTGGCTTTGCCATGATTGCGGGCTGTTGGTTTTCAAGGCTACTGTGGAGTTGAAGGGGTTTGGAAGAATGGGAATACAAACAAGTTAAGATGCCACAAAGTTTGCTGTTCTTACCAAGATTCAGCTACTTTTTCATTAAGAAATGTTCTCCAGATTGCTGCAATTCTTTGGTTAATTTCCAGAATTCTGAAAATATTAATCCTGACTTTTTTTTTTTTAACCAGTTTCTCTACTGCTTTTTGGAGGAGACAATTTTCAAAGGTCCTTATTCCACTATTACACTGACATCATCCACTGTTCTGTATTGAAGTAAAGTATATGAACACAGATCCTTAATTTCTCATTGGTAGTTCAAAAGTTTTGATGAAGATGACCATAACCTTGTCAAGGGTACCTAGGGTACCCTTTCTTTGCAAATAAAGATGCTCTACTGAAGAAAGATATCCAGCCTTCAACCAGTAAATATAGCTTTATAGATGCAGCTCCAGCAAATGAAAACTCAAGCAACAATTAAGAAAGAAAAGCTTTGTTAATTTGGCAAGGACTCTTTAAGGGAACAAACTGGAAGGTGATTTTTCACTAAAATGTGAGTGGGAAACTAAACTTGCAATATACATAACTGGTTGCGTATCCTATATTAATGTTATGTTTCCATATATCTTTATTATGTCATCTCGAAAATGTTCAATATATTAAAAGAAATAAAAAGCAATCATTTCAGTTCTTTATGGAAATAAACATACTGCTTTAGAAGCATAATTTGTTATTTTAGAAGAAAGCCCTCATAGCTAAGTCCTTTATGAGCTAGGAAACATGCCATTCTTGCCAAACACAACAAAAATATATTCTGATATTTGGTAGTTGATTGCGTTGTCTACATAGATCAGTAAATCATGTAATGTTTGGGTTATAATGAAGTTCCAAATTTCTGGATTACTTCTTGGAAATATTTGTTCCTCCTATATAGTGTTATTAAGCATGCATAGTAAATGCTTTCTCTTTAGACATAAGAAATATCCTGAAAGAGTTTCAATACACTTTTTTCTGATGGACAGAGTTTATTTCTAAACAGCAAGTTTACATAATATCTCTAAACCATATGTTCAAGGAAGGTTGTGGTTGCATCTATAAAACCACCATTAATATTACAAGGCTAGATTGAAGATATTTTTCTGTTTGAAATTTTAGATCATATTTTATGAATTTTATTATTGTGGAGGAATTTTGTTGCTGGAGGCAACAAAATGTGTAAGAAATGTGATAGTAGAGCTTAGACATGGAACATTCTGTACTACTCTACAGTCTATCCTGACCACATCACACTCTCAAATGAGAATCCTAATGATGTGCCAGACACCGTTCTAAATACTTTTGCATATAAAACTGTTCTAAACACTTTTATGTATACATAGGTTACTAATTGAATTCACATTTTACATATGAAAAAACAGAGTTACAGAAAGGTCAAGTAACTTGCCCAAGATCACATAGTTAAGTAAGTGGTTATGTTAAATCTACACTAGCACTGTTGAATAGAAATATAATGTGTATTCATCCAACATTATTTATGTGGCTATCCCAGGAAGCTTCACTTCTTCGACACATGGTCCACTCCGTAGGGTTTCCCCTGAGTGAGTGATCAGAGCAAGCCCAAGATGGAAACCATAGTCTTCTGTAACCTAATCTCAGAAGTGAAATACCATCACTTCTGCTATATTCTTTTGATCAGACAGACACATGCTGGTGCAATCTGGAAGGGGATTGCACAAAGGTGTGACAACCAGGTGGCAGGGACAGGAATCATTAGAGCCATCTTAGAGGCTACCTAGCACAGATATTTTTAAAAGTAAAAAAAAAAAAAAAAAGTGAATTAATTTTAATAATGTATTTTAGGTAAAAATATGTATCTAAAATATTATCCTTCTAATATCTAATCAATAGAAAAATTATTGAGATATTTTACATTCTTTTCATGTTAAGTCTAAAACCCAGCATGTATTTTCCACTTACAGCACATATCAAGTCTGGCCATGCAAATTTCAAGTGGCCAAATTTCAAATGCTCAATACAGTGCTCCAACTGTGGTACTGTATTGGAGAGCACCAATACAGATCTAAACTGTTCCAGAGTCTGTGCTCTGAAGCACTTCTTGCTTAATCATAGAAAAGAGTGAGATGGTCTTTTTGTCAACCAACATCAGTGTTATAATGGGGATCCACAAATCCCCTGGATATGTGACATCCTTTCTAACTTTCCTGTTATATGCAGTAAGCATTGTAATGTTAAAAAATCTAAATTAATGCTACTTCTAAATAACATGACATAGGAATTTTTAAATGAATGTTAGAAAATTTATTAACTATAAAATTGCCTTCATATGTTTAATGGATTTGAGTCATGCTTTAAAGACAAACTTTAGGCATTGCTTCCTACATAAATTAATTTCTACCAGATAAATGGAAAAATGGACTTCATCTGTCAAGAGGTCAAGCCATCTTTAAGTAGCCTTGCAGCTGCCAGGCCAACTTGCCACACTTCATAAATTAGATTAGTAATGAAACAATAAGCCCATATGAATGTAGTAGTTGATTCCTCATGGTACAGCAGACAGCATGAGCATCGTGCTTTAATGGTTCCCCTTGAGCCCCATCTCCCACGGGTGAGATAGAACAGGCCAGGTGGGTGCCCAACGCACAGTGGAGGAACACTGAGTTTAGGAAATCCCCAAAGTATAAGAGGCTGATGGCCAATCTGCCATTCTTTGCCCTTGAAGAAAACATGTCTTTGTTACCTTGGGATGTAAGAAAATCTCCTTGGAGGAGAGGAGGGAGACTTTAGTATCCTAAAATGCCTCTCAGGAAGGAGATACTCCCTATCATTGCCATACTGGTCAGGAAACAAATATTTTACCTCCAGTTTCTGAGGCATGTAGAAATGCTGTGGAGGATTATCTCCCAACGTATCTATATCCCTTAGCAGTAAGACTGTTTCCAAAATCATTTTAATTATAAATGTGAAAAATATAGGAAAGTAGTAAGAATAACCAATGACAAAATTGGATTAATAATATAATTATTTCTTCAAGAAATTGATTAAGTTTAAATGATTAAAATTTATAAAACTTGCTCCTTTATGCATGGATACCAAAACACCTAATACATACAGAATGTATGTACATTCATACATTAAATATATTTAATAATAATTCACTTAAAATTCAGAACGAATTTTCTCATTGTTTCATTTGGGAAACTATGTACTTAATCAATCGAAAACATGTAATATTATATTCAGTGGTGATTTATTATATTTCATGTACCGTTGAAATGACTAAATCTTTCACATTTAGCCATTTTGTGATTGTAGCTATTTTTTGACTATAATATCAGTTTATAAAGGGACCTGATAGGAAAATTATGTAAAAATACTTAAAATATATTTGATAGCTTTATAGTAAATAACTTTTTGTCTTCTGTTTTTTAAATGACTTATGTTAAAAGAAGTAAGCTACAGGGCAGAATTTGTTCTTATTTTTCCATCTGGTTGTTATGATGACACATGATTCAGAAAAGCCCTAAATAGGGCTCCCTGCTTTTTGGACAATTTTCTATTCAAGGAATCATGGACCATTCTTCCAAGTTTTCTCGGTCAACCTCTCTTAAGGCATCTCTTCCCCACTGTGCTCACTTAAGCAAAATAGATTCATCTATGCTTATTATACAAAATATTTTCCTAGACAAAAAGGGGTATTCTGCATATACGATGAAAGAAAATGTGGAGTAATCTAAATGCACAAAAATTTCAGACTTTTACACTAATTTTTAGTTCCATTTTTTATTGGCCTATGTTTTCTTCTCTTCAGTACATGATCAGATTTTTTTTCTAAGTCTTTGGTCTTTTGATAACTAAAATATATATTATCTGGAACACAAATGGACTGCAGTTATAGGTCAAAATGTTCTTTTCACCCACCCATGTACATTTGAGAATCAGAACAGAATTCTGTCAGAAATATCATTTTAAAATAGGCTTTTCTACAACTGGCACTGTTCTATAAGTTCTCATCCTATTAATATTTTGTGCACATCTTCTAAAAATCTATCTCATCACTTTTTGCTCTTACCATCTCCTTATCTTTCATGCACAATTCCTTCAAAGCTCTTTATGATGTTGCCTCAACAGTATCACCATGGAGGAACTCTCATGAGAGGAACCAGACTGTCCAAACAAATTGTCTACTCGGTCTTCATTTCCTGAAGTGGACATTGGCAAAACACGTTACTGTATTTATACATAATTACGTATCAGAGATTTAGAAGTTCTGTCATTGGAACAAAAGATTTTTTTCAGTAGACTTTATTTTTTAGAGCAATTTTAGGTTTTCACAACAAAATTGGCATAAAGTACAGAGATTTCCCATACCTCTACATATGCACAGTCTCCTCCATTGTTAACATCCCCTACCAGAGTGGTACTCTTGTTACAACTGACAAATTTACCTTGACACCTCATAATCATTCAAGTTCTTGGTTTACATTGTAGTTTACTCTTGTTGTTTTATGTTCTATGGGTTTAGACAAATGACATGTATCCACCATTATGGCATCATACAGAGTATTTTCACTGCCCTAACAATCCTATGTGTTCGGTCTGTTCATCTCTCCCTCACAACCCCTGGCAACCACTGATCTTTTTACTGTTTCTGTAGTTTTGCCTTTTGCAAAATGTCATACAGTTGGAATCATAGACTATGTAGTCTTTTCAGATTGGCTTCTTTCGCTTAGTAATATGCATTTACAGTTCCCCTATGTCTTTTCATGGCTTTCTAGCTCATTTCTCTTTAGCGCTGAATAATATTCCATTGTCTGGATGTACCACAGTTTATTTATCCATTCACCTACTGAACGACGTCTTAGTTGCTTCTAAGTTTTGGCAACTATAAAGCTGCTATAAACGTCCATGTGTAGATTTTTGCATGGACATAAGGAACACAACTTTTTGAAGTTGTAAAATGTATTGATTTTTCCCAAATTTACCAATGCCACATCTATCTTGTAGAAAATTAGAAAAGGGAAGAAAATGCAGGGGTGAGAGCATAGCTCCCTATAATCTCATCACCAGAGCTATTTAGCATTAATATTTAGTTTCCTTCTATTGTTTTCCAGTAGTACACCTACACACATACAGACATGTTTTAATATAATGAGAAGTAAGCCTATTTCTGAGGACTTGCCTATGTCATTAAATATTCTTCAAAACATAATTTTTATTTTCTGTATAATAGTCCATCATATGCTTATACCATAATTAATAAATCCATTCCAAACATGGTCATTTGTGCAATTTATGCTATAATGAACAGCCTTTTAACTGAAGTTTTGCCTGCATTTCTGATTATTATGATAATTTCATATACATAAAATTATGACTTCAAAAGTAAAAATGTTTTTAAAGCTTTTGATGCATATTACCAAATCACATTCAATAAAGATTTTGCCAATTTACATCCCACCAGGAACTAATGACAGGGCCCATCTACCTGCTTTTTTCAAGCTATTACTTAACTGTCCATCCTTCCTCACTCCCACTTTTTAAATTAACAGCTTTATTGAGCTATAATTTACATAACATAACATTCAGCTGTTTTAAGTATACAGTTTAAGGGTTTTTAGTGTCTCTGTCTCAGGTTTTTTTTTTTTTTAGCGACATGAATTTAAATAAATGAAAAGAGGTAATTGTTAAGTGCTTACTACAAACTTTGGGCTGTAGAGGGTACTCAGTGATTGTTAAATATCTTTAAAAAACTTTAGAGAGGTTTCTTTGTTTCATGAGACCCAGCATGGTTAGGCCTCTAATGTTCTCATTTCAGCTCTATCTTCCTTATTATGAAAATAAGTTCTTCTGGCCTTTGGGGACAGCTGATCTGTTATGCTTAGTTTTTGATGATGGGGTAAATTTTCGTCTTTTTCTAACATATTCTGTGTCTTTTTGTGGTACTTTATTGGGAAGTTAGAGACTGTCACGTCTAGGCTGCTAGACAGTTGACATTTAAATCCCTCTTGATCAGATATTAATCATATGAAGCTCCAATTTGTTTATCTGTAGTGTCTAAAGTGATCAACAACAGCAAGTCCAGTCTCTCTGATCTTTCCTGCAAGCTATAGTCGGGGCATATTTCTGAATAGTCTGAACTAGTTCCAAAGGCGTTACCTGCGCCAGATCTCTCAATGCTCTAACAAGACATCTCAAAAACTGCTCTTGAGCTCTTGCTGACTAAATACCCAGTCAGATCTTCTGTATGAGGTCCAGCAAACTGTTTTCCAGACCCAATCCAGTGGAAATGATAGTGGGCTTGCCATTTGAAGAGTTATTGCCAGTTTCAGGTGGGATTTTCAAATTTATGTTACTCGAGTTAGTTTTTTGGTTGCCTAGTAATATGGGATCAAAAGGATGTGCTTAGGAAGAAAATGTTCCTTTATATATGCTGGCGAATTTAGGGAAAAAAAAGTTTGGTTTTCTTTATTGTGCAAATCAAAATCTATTTAAATCTTAAGCTCTGAAATCCATTTAAAACTTACGGTTACATTGGAAAATTACCTCTCTTCCTAATTTGAATTTAATGTAAACTGATTTTTAATTGTTTTGCATAACCATGGGTAACAGATTTTTTTGAACACTGCATGGTAAAAATCAGCAAATATGTCAGACAAAGCACAACATTAAAGGAAACACCACAGCATATGTTGACAGTTATAGAAGAATTGCTGCTGTTTTCACCCTTCACACCAGAATAATTTTTTCAATATTTACCTCCCATGTGTAGAGAGGGAAACATATGGGGTTTTATATAATCATAAGCATAAACAGGTGGCTACTTAGGTACATTTAATTTGCAAGCAACATCAATACTGAACAACGCAATCAGCACCACATGGCTCCCAAACTCTTTCCACTAACATTCCATTAGCAAAATTAAGATCATTAAAATAGAGGGAGGGTATACTCCTCCCTCAGTTGGCTTCAACTACCCTTCAGAGCCATGAATAAAACACATTTTCAAAAATGCCTTGGCATTTTGCTGCTTCTTTTGTCCAAGGGAACTTCAGCAACTGTGTATAATGTATACCTTGTGAATAACTACAACCAGCACAATATTTGCATTTAAAATGTGGTTACATCTCCCTATAATCTGCTTATTATGAGCATAAAATTTTGGTGGTTAAATTCTAAGCAGTTTATCAAAGCCTGGAGTCAGACAAATTCCTCAAAGCCACCTGGAAATATTTCCCCAAAGGCCGTGCACCTAAAGAGGTCACCTGAGGCTCTTTTCCATAATCAAACACTCTGGCAAAATCTGTAATGGTAGCTGGGAACATTTTTTGCTCAGCCTGTGTCAGATACTGAACTGTGGATTCTACATATTTTGTCTCATCTAATTTGATCCAAACTGGATCCTCTTTGGCCCTGTAAGTATTCATCTCTCTGATGTTATAACCATCCTACAATGGCTTAGAATTCCAGAGTGAAAGAAAATGGTATGAAAGAATAGCTATTATTTCTTGTATTTTGCTTTTTCAGTGCTTGCTCTGTGTCAAGTGCTATCTAAGCATGTTACATGTATTGACTCATTTAATCATCACAATGACTTTATGAGGTAGGTGAAACAATCTTCTCCATTTTATAGAAAAGGAAATTATAACCCTGAGAGTTTAAGTTCTCAAGTTTACACAGTGGGGAAAGGACTAAGGCCAAACTTAAACCCAGGTTGTTTGAATCAAAAATTCATACTTTTAACCACTTCACTTTCCTATTGGGATAGTAGTGTGTTGCTGGGCCTGAAAATTCTATTGCCTAAAGTCAGCACGAGCCAGGAGTAGTAAATGTGTGATATTTTGACGGTCTCCTAATAAAGCCTCGTGAGAGATTTGGGAGACCTAATGTCTGTGGGCGTTCTTTCCAGTCCTGAAACCTCTATGTGTCTTCTCCTAACATAAGGGGCAGTGCTCTGGAGAACTGTAAGAGTCCAGAGAACTGTGCTCTTGCCAAGGTTTATGAGAAGAAGAATTTCTGACATCTTCTCGCCTCATCCTAGGTCTATTACTCATTCTCACTGCTTAGGAGAGAGAAAGGTTTAACATGAACAAGGATGTATGGCACTTTTAATAGTAAAGCCATGATTATAACAGAGATTTATGCATTGATATCAAATTATATCATTTGATTTCAAAGTCTAACATTATTAATGTAAATTATTTGTTAAATATCTCAAATGTATTAGATATTGCATATCACTCCTTTCAAGCCTTTACTGGGAAAATAAAGGTTTTTTTCATGCAGTGGTTGAACCATCGAGGTAAAAATGAATCAAAAGATTTTACGATTTATTCTCTTTATCGCCAGGTAAAAGAACTATTAAAAATTGTTAATAGCTATTATAGATCATTCTGGTTTCATTATACATGTAAAGACATTCACATGTAGGAATTCTACAGCCACACTTAGCATCTAACACTTAACAAACTTGGTTACCGTCTTAGATATGTCTTCTCCCCCTGCTAAATACTCCATTAAATTACTACATAAAATTTTCTTATGAATTTGACTTTCCTCACATTCCTTGTTTCTGCTCTTGGAGACTTCTGTCAAGATTGTTTGAATCACTCATTAGTTGATGATTTTCAATAATCTCAGAAATCTGGAGAATTTTCTCACAGTTTGGACATTATTATTATTATATGTTTCATTACTTTGCTCAAGAATTTTGAGTTTTTTGCTTTGATAGGGTATTTCATGCATCTCGTTTTAATCTGAAGTTAAATAGAGATGCTTGAGCTAAGATTCTAGTCAAAATACCAGATTTGGGATAGTCTTGAAGAAGATAGTTTTTGTAGGATGTGCTGACCTAAGAATTGTCTTGGAAATGTAACAAAATAATAGGAAAATGTGGAATGAGAAACCTATATAGGCAAGTATAAAATAACAAGGATGCTTAGGAACTTGATTGCAGGACAAAGTGCCATTTTAAAGAGGCAGAAGCATACACTCACAAAAATAAGTGAAACACACTTTGCTTTATTGGCAGAGAGACAAGACACATGATCAAAAATATGTAGCAGTCTGATTTGTCTCTAAATCTTCTCCTTCACGTAGCTCAGTCCATTAGAAATTTTTGAGCAGTATCTCAAATATTTATGTATTTATTTAAAATTATGGCAGCTATGCATATATATGCATGTGTATTTGATGTGTTGTTCATCTGTATCTCAAAGGCAAATTTCTTTATGATGATAGTGGATGTGAATCCACATGTTGATAACTTTAAAGTGTTAAAGAAGTTTCAGCCACTCTTCATATTTTATTAGACGAGAGTGTCATTGTTTTATTTCATAATATATCTAAAGAAGAGATTGAGTGAGAGTAGAAATGTCGACTTCATCCTTGTTTTTGTTCACTTGTGTTTATATTAGTTTTATTTTCAATACATGATTTCTTTGCAAGAAATGTGTGAAGCCATTTATCCATTTTGTGAGATTTACTTTATTTAAAAACTGTGATAATGTATTCTGGAAACCCACTTACATATGGCCAGGTGGTCTGGAACACACTCAAAGAACATGATCTTGTGGACAGCACTGTCAACTCCTTCAGCTTGTGCAGTTCCCAGGCCTCCCACATGCCTGTACCTCCAGGCACGTGGCCATCTGATGAGGAGATGAGGCTAGTGCCAATCAATGTCAAATATCAGTGAAGTTCACTTTCTTATGTTGCTCGTTTTAAAAAGTTCTAAGAATTTCTGCACCCAAAAGGAGGGTGAAAGGCTGGACAAACAATTTACGATTTACAATAATAATGAAAGGCTTAAATATGTAACCATGTGATTAAGCCCTTGAGCTTTAGAGACACAAAATCCTACTTGTATCTTATGAGCTGTGTGATGATAGAGAATTTATGGTATCTCTTCAAACTTTCCTGTGGTTATTTGTGAAGTGTTTGTTTTTTATTTCTAGCTACCTCATATTGTAATTTGGAAAATTGAATTCTATCAGACATGTAAATTTCCAGCACATTCTAAGCTGCTAATATTTTAATAATCCTAATTTTGATAATATGAGAGGAAGATGAGAATTAGTACATAAAGTTCACTCTAAGATTCCTTATCTCAGAGATAGAGGGAATATATTTGGTTGGAACTGTGAAAGCAAGCTAGAGATTAGACAAAGAGAAAAGACTGTGAACTCTTTTCACACATAACATCATACACAATGATCTTATGTATATAAATAGTATTGTGATACACAGGGGGAAATTTTAATTTTTTAAATTACTCCCTATTTGTGTTAGAATTGATGAGATAGAGAAAAATGTAGAAAAAAATCTGATGAGTGTAAATTCTTCACTCTGAACCAGGAAGTTATTTTTGCTCTTCTCATACTGGAGGGTCTGGAAAGGCTGACCAATGCAAAGGGAGGGCCAACCTGTGAGACCCACATACATATCTTGTGAACTGGAATAAACATGTTCTCATAGGAAATGTCCTTGTAAGTCATTTGTGTGACAGGGAGGTGGCCTGATGTGGAGGTAAGATTATGAGACTTGGATTTAAAAGGTCTGGCTTGAGATTCCATAGCCACGACTATGAAAATCATGACCGTTTTTATATCCCCCAATAATAATATTTGTTTTACTGTTCTTGAAAGAATATAAATGATGCATATGAAGAAAATTATTCAAGCTTGTAACGTTTTAAGCAAATTTCAATTGTTACTCTTACTATTAATAATAATGATTGCAGATCATTAAGAATTGGATAAAAATATAAACTCCCCAAAAGCCTGAGATTCAGGGACAAGATCTTAAAGATTAAATTTACTTATTGACTATTTTTCAACAGATCAACTAATTGCATTTCCTTATAATTTTTGTTTCTCAAGTAACGTACTCCTTATGAACAATTTCTCCTAGGTAAAAATAACACTAATATCCATTTTAATAGGTGACAATAAATTTGGAAATAGAAATCTATTTTCTTTCTGCTTTTTAACTTACATTGTGAGGATTACATATTGGCTTATTTTATTATCTCTCTAATGATCACTCAGCTCCTGAAATATGTTTTGTTTTGTGTTTTGAAAAAATAAATTATATTTTCTCTTGTATAAAACTATTATAACACTCTGAGAAAAAGATGGAGAAAAAATTGGTTGAATTTAAAGCTGATCATATCTATGGTGCTATAGTTTATTCTGAAATTAAAGTTCCAGTATGACATCATTCACATATATATGTATATATACATATATAGCTGTATATACTTGCCCTAGTTTATATGGTATCGAGTGGCTGTTTGTAAGAAGGGACTCTTTGGACTGGCTGCAATAACATATAAAGAAATGTTAATAAAATATTTTTCCTGTACTCTGCCACTTAGCATGCTAAACTGTGTCCTTAATCATCTCCTAAGGGAAAACACACAGATTTCTTAGATAGATTTTTCTTGCAATAGAGACATCCAACAAGACAGCTCTGAAGTGTGTGATTAACTTGAAATAATAGTGGCCCTTAGGGTTTCAGGCTTTTTCTACTTCATAACATTTTGGGTCTGTTATTACCTTAGGTGAACCCAATTCCCCAGGAAAGAAGATGCTGACTTAATTCTTCTGTGACTTATGTCATCAATATAGCGAGGATAGAAATGAAACCATGTTTCTCTACGCTTATGAGATTCTAGGTAGCTATTATTTAAACTTATTTCACAAAAACTGCTGAATTTTTTATACCCTGATGATGACTGTGGACTCTTAGAAATAAATCTTCACATGGAAACAAATGAGATTAAACATGTGCATGCACTTGCACACGGGCACGAGCGCACACACACACACAAATTCAGTTACTGTGGAGAATTCGAAAGTACTATTTTATTGGATTTTCCCTGATACAAGACATAATAAAATAAGAAGTTCCTTCAAAGTAAATGTTTCTTTGCCTTACTGTCTTCAAGCACACTATGCAGGGAATGAACACTATTCGATTTATAAAGGTTTTCAGGACAGATTGCACATGCTACCTTCCTCAGCCTTTGCCAGGATTGTATCACCCACTTTTTCAGGACATTTATATTTAAAAGTAACCAAAATCCTGTATTTTTTTTCATTTGAGCAAAGATCGACTAAAAAATAACATCATAAATCTTTGTACTATAACCCAAAATACACATAAAAGACATTGTAACCTGGTTAATAATAATTTGATACATAGATAAATTTAATTGGACTGTATTTTTGACTAAATGAATAAATAACTTTTACAAGCTATATCATTCTAGTAGAATTCTTTATACAGTGCCTTCTTAGTGTATGCTATTATATAATAATTGTCTTAATTTACTTTGAGGTTAACAAAGCAATTACCTAATTTTTCCTTTGTTCTTATTTTCTCTGGAATTTATTAAAATGTATTCAGTAAATAAATTTCTGAAAGTGCTACAAAACACATGTGCTTATAAAATAAAAGCAAAATAATTCAAAGAGGAGAATGAAACTTAAACATGCAAGCATAAAAAGCTGTGTCTTAAAGAACAAAAATTCATTGTGTCAGTGACTATCCCAATAGTATTAGAGGAAAAAACTTGAAATAGTGAAACCATGGCAAAATTAGAAAAGTAATGAGAAGAATGAAAGATATATAATCAAGAGTATTCAATCCAGAACAACTACCTAACCTGGCATTTCTCAAGGAGAGTTATGTGGATCACTAATATATCGTGACATACTATTTTGTAATTTATTTATGAATGTTTCCCCAAGAGTTTTAGAATGAAAGAAATTTGGGAAATTCTGCATGTTATATTCCCCTCTTGTGAGTCACAGTGCATCTAAAGTTTCTGAGAAATCTTAAATTACTTGGAAATATGTAGATATTTTTTTATTGTGGTAAAATGCATATAACATCAAATTTACCATTTTAAAGTGTACAATTTAGTGTCATTACGTACATTCACAATGCGTTACAACCATCACCATGGGCTAGTTCCAGGTAATATCTTTGTAATCGTTAATTTGACCATGAAACAGTTTCCTTCTGGAATATCTTTTAATTTTGATGTTTCCAGAGAATATATATGTAAGTATTGATCCAATCCTTTCATTTTGAAAGTTAAAAATGCGATCTTGAGAGATTAAATGCCCTGCTCAAGATCACACATGTGGTTGGGAGATAGCCAGTATCTCATGCAGATTGCATTTCCAAGAAGTGGGCCTTTTCTATCTCACGCTATTTCCCCCTTTCCATCTATGTGGCCTGTCTGGATCTGACAATCCAGTAACCTACAGAAAATACATTAAGATTTTACCTAGAAGAATTCAAGATTAAAACAAATATCTCTAATCTTGAAAAAGGTACATTACTTTTAAATGCTACGTTTTACTTGTTTTATAACTCTCTCGCTGTGATTTTCTTATGAGAACTTTCTAATTCATAGAATTCTGTTCTCAGGTCTTTTTAAGATTGTGGCTGATAAAACTCCATACCTCACTATGGAAGAAATTACAAGAGCCATCCGTATTGGACCAAGTAGACTGGGGCATCCTTGCTTCTATCATCAGAAGGGTATAAAACTAGAGAATCTCATCATAAAGCAAGGTGAGCAAATCATGCTCAGCTCAGTCGAAGAGATCAATGGAGAAATAATGGTGAACTGTGGTGTGCTAAGGAATCATCAAAATCACTCATTTACTTTGCCTTTGTCACAAGAAGGAGAGTTCTATGAATGTGATGATGAACATATTTATACCCTAAAGGAAATTGTCCAATGGAAGATCCCCAAGAACAGAACACGAACTGTGAAACTTACAGACTTTTCAAATAAGTGGGACTTAACAAATCCATTCCCTAAAGGTTTTTATGGTGCTGTGATTCTCAAGCCTGTTTATGAAATTCAAGGTGTGATGAAATGTAAGTATCCCCTGAGAATGATGCTTTATGAACATGATTGTGGGGTTTGGGAAAGAGAAAAGCTTTAGTCTAAAGAATGGGACTCTGTCCCTAACTTGCCCATTAAGCCCACTGAGAGTCAGATTCTCATCTATAAATAAGCAAATCATGAAGACTCAAATTCAGTAATGTATGTAAGCAAATATTTTAAATTGTGTGGTGTTATCCAAATGTAAAATGCTGTAATTGTCAGGTACAGACAGATTAAAATATTTATTTTTATCACTGCCAGTTAAACAGGATCAGAAAAGAGCTACTTTTTAGAATAGAAAATTAATTGACTAGAAAGAAGCTTTCTTGTATGGAGGTGGTCAAAAAAGAGGTAAGACACATAAAGTTTCTTTATGTGTCCCTTACTCCTATTTTTGTGAGAGCCTTTTTTCTTTTTTTTTTTTTCAGCCATCCCTCATTGGTCATAAATCCTCCTATTAGCTTGGAGTCCTTCTGACTTAAGGGAAAATAATATGACAAATTAATTCACACATAAGTGTGGGTTTAAAAGGATTCTATTGAAATATAGTTGTTTTACAATATTATATTAGTTTCAGGTGTACAGCATAGTGATTCAATATTTTTATACATTATACTCCCTTTAGAATTATTACAAAAATGGCTATATTTCCCTGTGCTGTACAATATATCCTTGTTGCTTATCTATCTTATACATAGTACTTTGTATAACTTAATCCCATACCCCTATCCTGATCCTCCCCCTTTGCCTCTTCCCACATAAGTGTATTTTAATATGTAATCTTCATAAGATTTTTGCATTTTAAAATAAGAATAGCTGGAGAGAGCACTGTAATCCTAAAGAAATTAACACCTTGACTTTTTAAGATTATGGCACATAAGCATAACAAGTATGGAACAAAGAGTTCTGTATTTGCAATAAAAAGTCCTGGATTCTAACTCTGGTCAATAACTTAACAGGTGGTAGCTTTGGGTGAGCCATGTAAACTGCGTCTATACAAAGGGGATGATGATATCCCTTTTGTCTATGACTTGGAGTTGTTTTGAGAATGAAATAAGGTTCTATTAAGATACTATATGTAATACACCCGAGGAAAAAAAGCAATATGTAAAAATGTTTGGTCAAAGAGTACCCCTTGGATATCTCAAATTCTATTTATCTCTGCTCCCATTAATATTGTTGGTCACATGCAATTGTGAAAAACTTGACATGCCTTTTGAGTAGGTTTTAGAGCTATGTTAAATTTTGTTACATACATATATTTAACCAGAAATCAATTAATTCATTTGAGCAAAAGGTGTAGGTAAGGAATTCCACTCAAGTAGTGATTTTCTTTTTGTACTACAAAAAATTGAGGCCACAGCATGATTATTTTTTTAAGTTGACAAAATATTGAAGTTGCAGCAAAGTTTAGACCTCACATTAGTGTTTTGTCAGTTTTCCCAAAATGTACAATCAAAATTGATAACTGAGTTTTCCTAAATAATGGATAGCATTTTCTCATTTTAAATTTTGTTATTTTTCTAAAACCATTGGCATCTCCTATCATGCAGATGCAAATGAAGGCGAACCCAGAACCTAAGCACATGAACAAGATGGTTACAGCATTTAATGAATTTAGGTTAGAGATCACGAAGGCCTTCACTGAGGAAATTACATTTAAACTAAGATCTGAAGGGTGAATAGGAGATGGGCAGGCTGAGAGAGAGGGGTCAACATTGGAGGAAGCAGGAAAGCAGGAAAGCAGGTAAGCAAGAGACTGTGGTTCCAGTGCACCTGGTGTGAGAAAAGAGAGGAGAAGGCAGGCTGAGACAGATATCAAAACATGCAATGGGGTAGTGGAATCAGTCATGGAGGATCTTGAAATATATGTTAAGGGGTTAATATTTGTCCAAAGAGCAAATTAATAATGGTTTTTCAACTGGAGAAACAAGGTGGGAGAATTGTAGTGAGGCCACTGGTTCTGTGGCAGAGTACTGGGGGGTTAATACAATAGTGATAGGGACAGCTCTTCTTAATGGGTATTTCAGAAGTACAGCTAGCCAGATCTGAAGGTCTATTGGAAGGGGAAAGACGTTAACCTGATTCCCAGGCTTCTGACTTGATCTGCTGGTTGAATGGTGGTGCAGTTTATTACATATAAACATTGACAGAAGAGCAAGGGATATTAACAGAAGTGTTTAGATGGACTTAAATATGGTTTCATGTTAGCTAAGGTCCCAGAAGAAAGCCTTTAGATGAAGTAAAATCCTTCCCCAAATGTTTTAGTCCAATTTCCATTCTTTAATGATATTAAAATTGAATTTTGATTTTAATTATTTTGGACCTTTAATTTCTTAAGGATTATTTTAAACATTAGTTCTCATTGTATAGCAATTTCAGGACAGATACTGTATGAGACTGCTTTGCATGTATACTGACTACAGAATATTTCCTGAAAATAGAGGATGGGTGTCCAACACAAAAAGTCAAATTTAAAAAATTATTGTTGTTATAGGCATTTTTCTTCTAAATATAAATGTAAACTGTTTTTTAATCAATTGTGGTCTTGTTTTACATGATTCTTTCTTATATTGAAGATTCAAACTTGCCTTGAAGTCAAGGGCACGTTGCCTGCTAAGTTGTTTTCCAGTGACTTTGAGTGTCAGGCACAGTTCAAACTCCTCTTGACTTGAGTCCTTCTTTTCTAAAGTGACAAGAAAAAGAATAGGTCTGTCAGGGGTAGGAGATTTTAGAGAAACCTTAGGGGGAAAAGCAAGATGGAAAAGACTGAGAACTGTAGGAAGCTATGAAATACTGATTTGTGGAAAAGAGAACATAGCAAGTAAATAGAGAAAAGAGGAAATATAAGATATTCTACTCCTAGTACTAGTTTTTAATGTTACTAATGGGAAAATTTAGACTTTGTAAAAAAGAAATGTAGCACAAAGTGTTTAAATGGAATATTTGTTTCTGGGAACTCTTGGTCACAGGCCAACCCCCTCTAACCCTTACCCTACATTTAATGATTTTTTTAAAACTAACTCTCTTTGGAAAAGAGGTATAAATAACCATCCAAGACCTCTAACTACTGGTTTCATATAAGTCATTAGCAAACTCTGTTTGTGTCTTTAACAGGAAGATAAAATTCATATTAGTTTAACAAATGGAATGCATAATATTTGCAAATGAAAAATGGAGCCAGCCGTTTAAAGCAGCTTCAAAAAAATCTTGATTTTAAAACTTTTTAATGGAGTTATGTTCTGGTGTATTGATTGATAAGTAGTTCTTTACTTGTGGAAATTTTAAGAGTTGGAAAGTTACGTTTTGCTTTAGGAGAAAAACTTAATGCCATCCAAATTTGGGAAAAAGTTTCTGCTCAAGTATATGACATAATTCATTTATAAACAGAGGGCTGAAATCACACAAGCAGAATGATGATATCAGAAAGGCAGTATCTGAATATTGTATAATAGGTGACAAATGAATAGAAGAAAAGAATACATTGATCTTTTAGTGTTCTGAGACTTTGTCTTTCTCTCATGTATTTTCAAAAATAATTTCCATTTTTATCAAAGTGAAAAGTGTCAAAAAGTAGTAAAAAGACAAAGTTACCAACAAACCTTGTGCCCTTGACCATTCCCAAATTTCCCCCACATTCTGCTACTCTGAGGTAACTCCTTTAAATATTTCACTCCTGCTTTCTTATATATCCATTCACATTTCCAATAATATACGGATACTGCTATTTTTCAAGTGATCAGTTTTAGACAGCAACTACTGACTTCCATGTGTGGTGATGAAGATTTAATGGTCTTATATTCCTACTTCCTCTTCCCTTTCCCCATTCTCTCAGTATATGATAAGTTATGGTTAAGCATTTGCAGTTTATTGTGACAGTTCATTGCTGAATCAAGTGGTAGATAATGACCATAATTCCATTTTTGTATAGCTTTATTTTTCTGTAATAATGACCTTACTATTTCATTTCTTAGTTTTCTTCAATCCTCTCCTAAGTCTTGAAGTATTTTCTAACATCTTTGTAAAAGAAAACAAAAAAAGCCATTCATTGCAATTTTCCAGAGCCCAAACTGTCAGGGATCTACCTCTTCTGTTATTTTTTTTATCCTGAAGTATTCCTCCTGGAACCCTCCAACCTCATGCTCCAGTCTGTATTGGTGGCTCTCTAGAACTAATACATAGGTGCTTATCTTAGCTTGGGATACTATTATAAAAATACAATAAACTGGGTGGCTTATAAGCAACAGAAATTTATTTCTTACAGTTCTAGAGGCTGGAAGTCTGAGATTAGGGTGCCAGCACTGTGGAATTCTGGTGAGGAAACTCTTCCAGGTTGCAGATTGCGGACTTACAGTATCCTTATCCTTACAGTATCCTTACACAGAGAGCAGAGAGGGGAAGCAAAGCCTCTGGTGACTTTTATAAGGCCTCTGATCTCACTGATGAGGGCTCCATCCTCATGACCTCATCTAATTCTTACCACCTCCCAAAGATGCCACCTCCTGACCCCCTCACATTATGAAGTTGAGTTTCAACATATGAATATTAGGGGACACAAACATTTAGTCCATTACAGTGTTGTCCTGGGGCTTCGATTTAACGCCATCCTGGTGGTTACTCTTTGACTTGCTTCTGTGTTTACTAGCAATTTCTGGACTCAAATAACTTATTGTTTCCAATATTGCCTTTGAGAGATTACATGGTATTCAGAAGTTTCACAGTAATGTGCTTTGTGGTAGGTCTGTTCTTTCATTGTGAGGAAAGTTTTCAGGTTGGAAATTCAGGTCCTTCATTTCTAGGATAAATTCTTTGATAATTGCCTTTCAACTGTTTTTTCTCTTCTCTCCTTCTGTAACTTCTAATCTCATGTTGAAGCCCCCATACTAATGTAGAACTATTTTCTTTATTTTATGTCTCTTTGTCTTTGGTTTACCTTCAGGGAAAATTTCTTAACTACGTTTCCAACTGTTTTAATGAATTTTTAATTTCAGCTATCATATTTTTAATTTCTAAGAGTTATTTCTTATACCATTTTTTAACTGTTAACATGTTCTTGTTATAAGGACTCAATATCTTATCTCTCTGAGAATATACTACTATTTCTTAAAGTTTTCTACTGTTCCTTACATTTTATCTGCCTCTTTTGGCCTTTTTTAAAGTTTTAGTCTGTCATTCTTGTTAAATGTTTTCCTCAAATTCTTGGTGGTTATTTCCCATTTGTTCATATTTACGTGTTAGACACATTTTTAATTTAATTTACAAGTGAGCCCCTATTGATATACAAGCTCTTTGTTTTATGAATTTTAGGTTTCATTTTGTTGGCTTTTTCATTGGAGAATTCCCCAAATTCAGATCCTGTGAGTCTTTCCTCCAGGACTTGTTCAATTTCATCTGAAAAGAATCTTCTTGATACCTCCTGGGGGTTATGAAACTCTTGTAACTGAGTGGAGAAGTTGCTGAGGCTTTCACTGTTCCCCCATAGATTTAGAGTTCCCTTCTTTGCTTTCAGTTCCATGCTTCTCCCCTGCTCACCTATGCCTACTTTCCAGATTCTATGACCCTATACTGTTTCCTGCAGAGAGAGAGGTGGAAGGGGCTCTCACCTGTCTTCCCCAAATTAAAGCTGAAGACCTGGGTTTAACCATGCTTCAAACATTCACATAATCCCTTGTTTGTCCTCTACCTTCTCCTCCACCTTCAGAGGGGCTTTATGCCTCCAATTCGAAAACTTTTGGGGAGTTGTGTGGGGCAAAAAAGGCTGACTTTTCACTGGACTCAAACTCCTTAGGCACATAGGCTTTCCTTTTTCTATTCTACCGAATCATTGACCGTTCTTCCATCTGAGTTCAGTCTTTATCTAGTTTAAGGATTGCAGACATCTTTTAGATTCATTGAAACTTTTTCTTTCTTTTTCTCCTTTTTACCCTATGGCAAATTTGAGGGAAGAAAGAGTTGAAAAGCAACATATTTTACCCATAAACCTCACTACTTACTTAAATTGGTCCTAGGCCAGAGTTTTTCCTGGACCTAGTATAACCCTGAAAGGACTGGTTGCTAATATTACTAAGTGATAAGTGTAATTTATAAACTTAATTTTTTTAACACAACATAATTTTTAGTAATTTATGGAAGCATCTGAGTCAATTTCTTATGTATTTCTTTTTATCTTCTCAATGCTTGAGATAAAGTAAATGTTCATTATTCAATAAATTAAATACATGAATGAATGAATGAAACAACTAAAATAATTGCTTCTGTCTATATATGTTGTACAGTACAAAGTTCCTATTTAGGTATCAAGAAGGTTTTCTCACCCACCATATCCAGATTTGATTTGTTACAATGACATATTTATGAACTTAATAGCTAAGGAGAATGAATATTCACTTTTTGGCACCAAAATTGATATCACTTATATTTATATAATGGGTTCAATTTTTATTAGTGATGTTTTTCCTAATGTTTCCCTGAAAGTACTGTGACATAACATGATCTTTAGAACCCGTGGATGCTCTAGCCAGCTTCCATTTCATTTTCTTCCTTTAGGCAGAAATCTTACTGCTAATAAAAACGTCAAACAGCAAGCAAAGTACAGTTTTTACTATATATGTGTGTATATATATGTATATACATATATTTATTTATTTATTCTTAAACTACCAATAATTAACGATTGATCATTCAGGGTTCTCCAGAGAAAAAGTATATAATATTATATAAATTGATATTATATATAATTGTATTATATTATCTATACATGATTATATATTAATTAGTTATTTAATTAATTTTAAGGTCTTGGCTAATGTAATTATGGGGGCTAATAAGTTCTACATCTATAGGACTAGCTGACAAGCTGGAAACTCAGGCAGAAGTTTATGCTGCAGTCTTGAGGCAGAATTTCTTCTTCTCTGGGAAACTTCTGTTTTTGCTCTTTAGACCTTCAGCTGATTGGATGAGGCTTATCCACATATTGAGTATAACATCCTTTACTTAAAGTCAGGTTATTTGGATGGTAACCACGTCTACAAGATACCTTCATGGCAACACCTAGATCAGTGTTTGATTAAATAGCTGGCTACAACAGGCCAGTCAAGTTGACACATCAATGAAGAAAACATGTTAGTTGTATCATTCAGTATAAGAAAATGGCTCTTCACTTTTGTTAGCTTTTATAAACTAAATGAAAATGTAAAAGACAGAGTAGTGTTACAAATAAAGCCATATCAAATGCAAGGCTGTTCAAGGAAAGTCCTGATGATTTTTTTTCTGCTACAAATGTTGGAGAGTGATCCAAAAGGAACTTTATCTATTTATAAATACAAACAGAAGTAGAACCAGAGGAGGACCACCCAACAAAATGGAAATTCACTGTATAGCTTCTCTTAAGTTGAAATGAAACTGAATAAATGGAAAAAAATTAATTCACAGAATATTTGTAAAGAAAATTGAGACCAAATAGATGAACTATAAAGCAAATTTTAATTTAAAAGTCTGGAATGAGGCAAGTTCAGAAATTATTAGTGCATTGAATAATCATTGTATAATGAAGAGTATGATGTGATGCAAAAATGTAAACAAAACAATTCACAGAATAAATGAGAGCTGGAGACAAAATTTATGAAAGCACTTTAGAGAAAAATAACTATAGTCTTGGAAAGTAAATTAAAAAATCAAACTTAGAAAGTGAAAATTTGCAAAAAATACATGAATTGTTTAATAATAATAATATAGGAGAAACTAGAAATTGAGAAAAACTGCAGGCTAGAATTTACAAAATTTGTTAAGAAAAAAATATGTAGAAACAACCATCTTGCTTCAAGACTTGAATAAGATTGTCTCAGTAGATTTCCTACCATGTACTGCTAATTCAGGCCTAATTGCAAAGGATAGGTCCTTGAATGCTGAGTTGAGACAAAGAGTATTCCAGAATTGAGTATTAGCTCTTCAAGGAAACATGCATTGCCTAACATTAACCAAGCTTAAATGTATACCTTTATTTTCTCTTTAAAGATAATTTTTAGTGGGGTCCCCCAAATTCACACTTGGCTAAAAGAGTTGTTGCATTGGGAAATGCAGAAAAGCATCACATTATGATTAACATTAACCCTAACTGTACAGGGACTTTCCCTGAAAGAATAGGCAGAAAGACAATGTTTAATGAAATGACTCAGAAGCAGAGAGAAGAAAGCAATGCTACCTTTTTAGAGAAGATGGAATGGAAATCTTTTTCACAAGAGCTCCCTTTGGAAAAACAGAAAACTTACCCAAACCAGAACAATTCATGTTTACCCAGGAAGAAAATTTGGGAAGTGTAAACTAATGTTGCATGAATATATGCTGTTTTTACTTTAGATTAGTTTGAAACTGAAAAACTTGTAATAAACACCATCAGGAATGTCTCTCATTCTCCGAGTTGCTGTCTTCTTATCTCTTTATCAATTTGAAGTCAAGATAACTTTTTTTGGGAAATTTTCTAATTTAGCTCATTTTCTATAACCATTTTCATTTCTGGTGGTGGGAGGGAGGATTACTTGTAAGATAAAAATGCTTGTTTAATAATGTATAATACACACACACACACACACACACACACACACACCCTCACACTGGATATACCAAAATGTAAGCAGTGGTAGTCTAAAGATGATAAAGATTGTAATGTTTTATCTCCCCTCTTATTTTTAAAAAATATTTTTATATAATTAACTTCTTTATAAGAAAACAAAAAATGTTGATTTATCTTTCTTTTAGACACATACTTAGATATAATGAAATTTGCCATAAAAATTAATTAAGCCTGTTTCAGTTTGAAAACTTAAGTATGTCATTTCCAAATTCTAGGTAACTTTTTAATTTTTGAAAAATTTATTTTATTTTTTTTTATACAGCAGGTCCTTATTAGTCACCAGTTTTATACACATCAGTGTATACATGTCAACCCCAATCGCCCAATTCATCACACCACCACCACCACCACCCCGCCGCATTTCCCCCTTGGGGTCCATTCGTTTGTTCTCTACATCTGTGTCTCAATTTCTGCTCTGCAGACCAGTTCATCTGTACCATTTTTCTAGGTTCCACATATATGCGTTAATATACGATATTTGTTTTTCTCTTTCTGGCTTACTTCACTCTGTATGACAGTCTCTAGATCCATCCACGTCTCAACAAATGACCCAATTTCATTCCTCTTTATGGCTGAGTAATATTCCATTGTATATATGTACTACATTTTCTTTATCCATTCATCCGTTGATGGGCATTTAGGTTGCTTCCATGACCTGGCTATTGTAAAGAGTGCTGCAGTGAACATTGGGGGGCATGTGTGTTTTTGAATTATGGTTTTCTCAGGATATATGCCCGGTAGTGGGATTGCTGGATCATATAGTAATTCTATTTTTAGTTTTTTAAGGAACCTCTGTACTGTTCTCCATAGTGGCTGTATCAATTTACATTCCCACCAACAGTGCAAGAGGGTTCCCTTTTCTCCACACCCTCTCCAGCATTTGTTGTTTGTAGATTTTCTGATGATGCCCATTCGAACTGGTGTGAGGTGATACCTCATTGTAGTTTTGATTTGCATTTCTCTAATAATTAGTGATGTTGAGCAGCTTTTCATGTGCTTCTTGGCCATCTGTATGTCTTCTCTGGAGAAATGTCTATTTAGGTTTTCTGCCCACTTTTGGATTGGGTTGGTTTTTTTTAATATTGAGCTGCATGAGCTGTTTATATATTTTGGAGATTAATCCTTTGTCTGTTGATTCATTTGCAAATATTTTCTCCCATTCTGAGGGTTATCTTTTCGTCTTGTTTATGGTTTCATTTGCTGTGCAAAAGCTTTTAAGTTTCATTAGGTCCCGTTTGTTTATTTTTATTTCCATTACTCTAGGAGGTGGATCAAAAAAGATCTTGCTGTGATTTATGTCAAAGAGTGTTTTTCCTATGTTTTCCTCTAAGAGTTTTATAGTGTCTGGTCTTACATTTAGGTCTCTAATCCATTTTGAGTTAATTTTTGTGTATAGTGTTAGGGAGTGTTCTAATTCCATTCTTTTACATGTAGCTGTCCAGTTTTCCCAGAAACACTTATTGAAGAGACTGTCTTTTCTCCATTGTATATCCTTGCCTCCTTTGTCATATATTAGTTGACCATAGGTGCGTGGGTTTATCTCTGGGCTTTCTATCTTGTTCCATTGATCTATGTTTCTCCTTTTGTGCCAGTACCATATTGTCTAGATTACTGTAGCTTTGTAGTATAGTCTGAAGTAAGGGAGTCTGATTCCTCCAGCTCCGTTTTTTTCCCTCAAGACTGCTGTAGCTATTCGGAGTCTTTTGTGTCTCCATAAAAATTTTAAGATTTTTTTGTTCTAGTTGCGTAAAAAATGCCATTGGTAATTTGATAGGGATTGCATTGAATCTGTAGATTGCTTTGGGTAGTATAGTCATTTTCACAATATTGATTCTTCCAATCCAAGAACATGGTATATCTCTCCATCTGTTGGTATCATCTTTAATTTCTTTCATCAGTGTCTTATAGTTTTCTGCATACAGGTCTTTTGTCTCCCTAGGTAGGTTTATTCCTCGGTATTTTATTCTTTTTGTTACAATGGTAAATGAGAGTGTTTCCTTAATTTCTCTTTCAGATTTTTCATCATTAGTGTATAGGGATGCAAGAGATTTCTGTGCATTAATTTTGTATCCTGCAACTTTACCAAATTCATTGATTAGCTCTAGTAGTTTTCTGGTGGCATCTTTAGGATTCTCAATGTACAGTATCATGTCATCTGCAAACAGTGACAGCTTTACTTCTTCTTTTCCAATTTGTATTCCTTTTATTTCTTTTTCTTCTCTGATTGCCGTGGCTAGGACTTCCAAAACTACGTTGAATAACAGTGGTGAGAGTGGACATCCTTGTTTTTTTCCTGATCTTAGTCGAAATGCTTTCAGCTTTTCACCATTGAGAATGATGTTTGCTGTGGGTTTGTCATATATGGCCTTCATTATGTTGAGTAGGTTCCCTCTATGCCCACTTTCTGGGAGTTTCTATCATAAATGGGTGTTGAATTTTGTCAAAAGCTTTTTCTGCATCTATTGAGATGATCATATGGCTTTTATACTTCAATTTGTTGATATGGTTTATCGCATTGATTGATTTATGTATATTGAAGAATCCTTGCATCCCTGGGATAAATCCCACTTGATTATGGTGTATGATCCTTTTAATATGTTGTTGGATTCTGTTTACTAGTATTTTGTTGAGGATTTTTGCATCTATATTCATCAGTGATATTGGTCTGTAATTTTCTTTTTTTGTAGTATCTTTGTCTGGTTTTGGTATCAGGGTGATGGTGGCTTCATAGAATGAGTTTGGGAGTATTCCTTCCTCTGCAATTTTTTAGAAGAGTTTGAGAAGGATGAGTCTTAGCTCTTCTCTAAATGTTTGATAGAATTCACCTGTGAAGCCATCTGGTCCTGGACTTTTGTTTGTTGGAAGATTTTTTTTTTTTTTGCGGTACGCAGGCCTCTCACTGTTGTGGCCTCTCCCGTTGCGGAGCACAGGCTCCGGATGCACAGGCTCAGCGTCCATGGCTCACGGGCCCAGCCGCTCCGCGGCATGCAGGGTCTTCCTGGACCAGGGCACGTACCCGTGTCCCCTGTATCGGCAGGTGGACTCTCAACCACTGCGCCACCAGGGAAGCCCGAAACAGGTTTTTTGAAAACCTGATTAACAGCAAGGAGGTCATGGAGGGAGCAGTAAATTAGAATGAGGCAACCCAGTGGCAGATGAGATCAACGTGGTACCTAGGACCTCGGTAAGGGCTTTCACTTTTACTGAAGTGAAAAGGACTGCCACTGTGGGGCTATGAACAGGAGAAAGATATGATCAATTTAACATTTAAAAAGACTGTCTGGCTTCCCTGGAAAGATTTGACTGTAAGAAGACTCTTTAGGAAGCCACTGCAATAAACCAGGCAAGAAATAATGTAGCTTAGATCAGAGTAGTTCTGAGGTAATGGATGTTGAGTGTTAGGAAAACAGAGAGAGAAGCTATGGATGTCTCAGATTTCTGCACCAAACAAGGAGAATGAGCAACAGATAGATTAGGTTTGGGTTGAGAAGATCAGAATTTCAGTTTAAGCATGTTAACTTTGAGACGTCTATTAGATAGCCAAGTGGAGATCTTAAATAGTTATCTGGAGTGCAGAATTATTTAGCTGGAGATACATGTTGGGGAGTCATCAGCATACAGATGGTACTTAAAAACATGAGACTGTGTAAGATCATGTGGGTGTGAGTGTGGACAGAGAAAGGAGGAGAACGAAGAAACATTAAAAGGTGTGTGTGGGGGGGAGTGGGTGGTATGTAGAGGAGAAGAAACCAGAAAAAAAGTTGAGAAGAATTATAAGATAAGAAGGAAATAAGTGAGGTAACTCTAGCAAAGAGTCTAATGTACTCTGTCAAATGCTGCTGATATATCAAGTAGGATGAGATAGGCTAGCACATCTTCAGTGAATTTGGTATAGAAGTACTGAAGATAGGTCAGGAATTGGGTACATAAAAATTTAACAGAAGTTAGATAGCCTGGCCCGGAGGCTTTCTCTGGCAATAAAGTTGTCCTAAGTTATTAAGACAATTCTTTCCCCACCGTACCCATTGTACCGAAATACAGACTGGGATCTAGCTTGCATTAGGGTCCCTATGGTCAATTTAAAGCCCTCAGAAAGTCCTTAATGGCATCTATTCTACCAGTGTCAAGTTGTTCCCTCAACTTGAGAAATGTTCTGAGTCTATGAACCCGTCTAGTCCTAGCTCTACAATTCTTAAACACCGTTCCTTTTGATTCAAATAAGTGTGATTTTAAAGTTTCTAAAATTACCTTGGGGTTCAGGGAAACCTGTGGCAACAATCTCAAAGGTTTGGGTTTGCTAAACTTTATAAAATGAACTGGTAAAGGTTTTTTTTTTAGCGTTCCCCCTCCGTTCTTTTTTTAATGGAGAATCTTTATAATTTTTATTGAACTTCAGCCTATAGGCAACCGTCGGTTTTTTTCTTTTCTCTATTTTATGTTCAAGAGAATAAAATAATGCAATTTCATACTGTGTTTTTGGGAACTCTGTTACACAGCATGTGCAAGTAATATGACACAAATTATAGTTTTCAGAGGCTGCATAAACAGTAATATAAAATGTAATAATATAGGTAATGTTTTGTAAGAGAAACATTCTGTCTTCTAAATCTTCCAAATTATTAATTTTCAAAAGCATACAGGGAAGAAAGAATATTGACAGACGGGTGGCTAGATGTACTGGGAAACGATGGTAGATTGTGAAAAGGCTATAAAACATTAAGTGTTAGGAAAATGTCAAGAAAATATAAACCATTATAAAATCCTGTTGATATTAACATATAACTTTATTTTTAAATGCAAGACCATTTATAAGGATACTATGTGGGACAGTATATGGAGAGCAGAGGATTTCAGGACAATATTTTAAGTGTCTCTGTAGTCTCAAAGAAAGACTTCTGAGACAGTGGGCTCTTGGAAAGAATACAGAGATTCATTAGTCCCCAGGGACACATTAGGCAAAGAATACATTGGTAAGCACTCTACCAGCAAATCTAGGGCTCCTGAGTGGCTCCTTTGACTGTAACCCATCCTATGCCACTCCTTTTCTAACTAGATGTTAATATAGCACCAGCAGAGAAAGAAATAGTTTTCACATTGGAAAAAGACTGCATTTTGATATCCATTTCCATATATTAATCTTGAGTACTTTATATCCCAAGATTTTGCAATACGGTTATATCCCACAGGATAGAATTTGTATATAGAATGTGTCTTGGGCCTTATGCAGGAAGAGTCTTACTTGGAGTACCCAAACTTTCTTCTAAGATAATTTTATGTACAATATCTGGACCTCAAAAGCATGACCTAAAATGATATAATAAATTTTCTGGAAAAACACACACATATACATTTAAACACGTGCACATATATTCATGTATGTTATGTGTGATAAAACTACAAAGAAAAGCAAGGGAATGGTTAACACCAAAATCAGGAGAATGATTACTCTTAGGTTGCAGTGAGGAGGATGTGATTTTGGTGAGGTTTGTGGGGCTCCAAGATACTGGTTAATGTCTATTTCTAAAATCAGGCAGATTTATGGGTATTGTTTTTATTTACCATCTATTTCATTTTTAAATTTAAAAAAGGAAAGTCATACATAAGAAATGTTATATCATGAGCATCTGAGATTTTTTTTAATGAAATTTATTTATGGTACCCCTGGAGTGATTTTAATACTACTTCAGAGCAACATTTTGATACACAAAATGTCTTTTTGTTTTCCAGTTAGAAAGGATATAGTCCGTATCCTCCCCAGTCTAGATGTTGAAGTCAAAGACATTACAGACAGTTATGATTCCAACTGGTTTCTTCAGCTGTTATCTACACAAGATCTTTTTGAAATGACCAGTAAAGAGTTCCCCGTAGTGGCTGAAGTCATAGAAGCGCCCCAAGGAAACCAGCTACCCAGAAACGTTTTACAACCTGGGAAAACCATTGTGATCCACAAAAAGTGCCAGGCATCAAGGATCTTAGCTTCAGAAATTAGAAGCAATTTTCCTAAAAGACACTTCTTGATTCCCCCTAGCTATAAAGGCAAATTCAAGCGGCGACCTCGGGAGTTCCCAACCCCCTATGACCTTGGGATAGCAAAGAGTGAAAAGGAGCCTCTCCACGTGGTGGCCACCAAAGCCTTTCATTCCCCCCATGACGAGCTGTCATCTGTATCTGCCGGGGACCAGTTTCTAGTGCAACACTCACAGACGACGGAAGTCCTCTGTGAAGGGATCAAAAAAGTGGTGAACGTTCTGGCTTGTGAAAAAATCCTCAAAAAATCCTATGAGGCAGCACTGCTCCCTTTGTACATGGAAGGAGATTTTGTAGAAGTGATTCATGATAAGAAGCAGTACCAGATTTCTGAGCTCTGTGCACAGTTCCACTTGCCCTTCAATGTGAAGGTTTCTGTGAGAGATCTTTTCACTGAAGAAGACATTTTGGCCGCTACACCAGGATTACGGCTGGAGGAAGCTATCACAGACTCTTATCTACTCATAAGTGACTTTGCCAACCCCAAGGAGTGCTGGGAAATTCCTGCTGGCCGCGTGAATATGACTGTTCAGTTAGTTAATAATTTGTCTGGGGATCCAGGATCATTTCTAGTCAAGACTCTGGTTGAAGAGATCCCTGAAGAACAGTATTATATGATGCGGAGATATGAAAACTCTTTCTCGTACCCCCCACCTCGCCCTCCCAAACATCCCTCCGTGGAGGAAACAAAGTTAAGCCTGCTCAACTTAGCAGAAGAAAAGACAGTGGGTCTGCCCAAGTCTCCCAAGGTAAGGCTATGATTTTGCAGTTTTTCCCCTTGGGTGTTTTTCTGGGGGCAAGTTATTTCAAGTCTCTTCTGAGTCTGGTTTTTGCTTACTTTTCTTCCTTTCATGCCATGTTTGAAATGAGCCTTTCTGGTGCACAGTAGATGATTGAACATCAACAGAGCCTAAGCTGTTACAGCGTTTTGTATTTTGATGCTTAACCAGTAGATGTGACAAGAAGTTTAGGAATTAGAACTAGCAGGGATGACACATGATTACAAACTGCTGTTTCAGTGTGTTTTGGTAATTAGGAATGGCTTATAAGGTGCCTCAGAAGCAAACCTCTTTTGTTTTGGAAGTGCTGTTCACTTTTTTCTAGGTAGAGTTGTTTTAATACTTCATCCAGGAAACAAGCACACAATCAACTCCCTTCTTCTGGGGGCGGGGGTACCAGGAGCATGCATCTATAACACATGTCTTCATTTCGTTTTATGTGTGGAAAGATGTAAAAATATCTTGGCAGAACTGTGTGAGAACATGGGCATCTGCCCACATTCTGCCTGTCTGAGAACTGTCATCTTTAACAGTTCTATTGAAAAACAAAATCAATAAAATTGCAGGCAGTATGAGATCATCGCAGAATCCACAACTCCATAACCACTCTAAAGATGGGAGGGGAGGCGTTTCAGCTTCATTTCTGCTTAAAGTTTTTGCCTCTTGAAAACTCCCTGCTGAGTGCCTGGAAAGCACTTGCCCTTACACCACGGAGCTTAAGTAGTTTATCTGGCAGGCAGTGGTTCTCTGGTGTGTGGAAATAGTGCATTCTGCCCTGGCAGATGTTGTGCGAGCAGCTTGGGGAAACAAAGCAATTAGTAAAACAAAGAGAGATGCTGTGTTTACTCTCTATACTCAGGAATGATAGCAGCCTCAGGCTTCAAGGATGTGGGTATGGAAATACATTTAATTCTACATTTCAAAGATTGAATTCTGATTGTATGCTGGGGAAATCCAGTAAACATCTTCAAACTCAATCTCAGGAAAAGATAAAACCAGCAGAAATTTCCTTTCCAGAAAAATCAATTTTGAAGGAGTCATTTTGAAACTAAACTAAACAACTGTT
This sequence comes from Globicephala melas, assembly GCF_963455315.2. Classification (NCBI taxonomy): domain Eukaryota; kingdom Metazoa; phylum Chordata; class Mammalia; order Artiodactyla; family Delphinidae; genus Globicephala; species Globicephala melas. Next base: position 54,642,131 of record NC_083327.1, on the reverse strand, counting down.
TCCAAATAATGTTGATTAACAGGCTGCTATTAATATGCAGAGTGCCTGACTTCTCCTGTTTAATATATTTTTATTACTGAATTGAATGATGTGAGAGATGGAGTGCTGTTGTCATTTTTAGTGGGAAGCAGAATAATGTCCCATCCCTCTACCCCCATCCTCTCACCCCCACCCAAGGTGTCTATACCTAAGCCTCTAGAACTGTGAATATGCTACATTGGTTAGTAAAAGAGACTTTGCACATGTACTTAAAATTAAGGACCTTGAGATGAGATTATCCTGGTTTATTCAGGTAGGTCCAAGTTAATCACAAGAGTCCTTAAAATATCTTTCTCACTTAAGGTCAGGGTCAGAGAAAGATGTGACTACAGAAGAATTTTAAAGAGATGCAGCATTGCTACCTTTGAAGATGGAGGAAAGGATCATTGAGCCAAGGAATGAAGATGGTCTCTAGTAGCTAGAAAGACAAGGAAGCTTTCTTCCCTAGAGCCTCCAGAAAGGAGCACAGCTCTGCTAACACCTTACTTTTAGTCAATGAGACTCCTGTTGAATTTCTGACTTATAAAACTCCAAGACAATAAATTCATATTGTTTAAGGCACCAAGTTTATGTTACAGCAACAGTAGAAAGCTAACATAGGACATAAAATTGGGAGGGAGGAATAAATAAAAACTTTAGATAGAAAAATCTGTATTTAAGTTAGGACTTGTTTTGCCGGCAAAGTGGCTCTTTTTCCCTTTTTCCTTTCAATGAAAGTAGTAGCTCAGGTACCCTTGGAGAACCTCAGGGTATACAGCTAGGCTTCAGGGACAACTGGAAACAGGATCTAGAACACAGACAGAGTGGGTCTTCCTTTTCATCACACATTGGACATTACTTCTGACAGTTCCTGCATCTTGTAGTTTCATCACTAGAGAAGAACATAATCTCTTTGTTTAGTTCCAATTTTTAAAAAGGGAAGGACTTTGGATCACATGCCCATCTCTTGGTTCAATCAATTCATTGGCTGCCCCAGCTACAGCCAGGATTGGTGGGGAAGGGAATAAGGACTAGTTGTCTCAAATAATAGAAATATGTCTCAAATAACAGTATGTGAAGGTCTGGAGATATAAAAAAGTAGATGCCTATTACAATCAGAAAGGAATAAATCAAAAATCCTAAACTTCTAAGAAACCATTTGTAGAAAACAATAAATTTAATAAATTTAAAATGCCCTTTGAAAGAATGTCAAATGAAAATGATCTACGCGTTTTATTAGAGAAACTCACAAAACAGCAACGTTTCATCTAGGTTACTGCTTGGAAAAACCTTCAGTCCTCCTCCTATGTTTCTCCTTTACTCTCACACTACTGCCACACTCACAACACCTCCGACACCAGATGCATGGAAATTTTCCCTCAGCAAGCGATTCTTTGACACCAGTTGGGTGTCCTGCAGTTACTTAACTCAATTCAGACGCTATCTACCTGGAGATAACATCAGATCCCACAGGTTAAGAGCTCAGTCCCACAGGTTAAGAGCTCAGTCCCGCACGACTGCTCCCCACTTCAGATGCCAATTGCAAGTAGTAGGTCCTCAGGTTACCGACAGCCTCTGTCTGACTTGGCTGCAAATCAGAGGTCCCCAGGACCCCTCCTCAGGTTCCATTAATTTGCTAGAGTGGCTCCCAGAACTCAGGGAAACACCTACTTACGTTTACCAGTTAAAGGATATGATACAGAATACAGATGAACAGTCAGATAAAGAGACTTGAAGGGTGAGGTCTGGAAGGGTCCCGAGAGCTCAGGAACTTCTGTCCCATAGAGTTAGGATACACCACCCCCCTGGTGTGTGGATGTGTCCACTAACCTGAAAGTTCTCTGAACTGTGTACTTCTGGGAATTTTATGGAAGTTTCCTCATGTAAGCATGATCGATTATTAACTCCTTTTCCAGTCCTTCTCCCCTCTCTGGAGAATGGGGATTGGGGCTGAAAATTCCAAGCTTCTAATTATGGCTTAGTGTTTCTGGTGACCAGCCCCAATCCAGGAGCCATCCGGGAGCCCACCCAGAGTCGCCTTGTTAGAACAAAAGACACTCCTATCACCCAGGAAATTCCAGGAGATTTAGGAGCCCTGTATTAGAAGCTGGGGTCAAAGACCAAATATTAAAAGAGAAGATGTTCCTAGTGCTCTTATCATTTAGGAAGTTACAAGGGCTTCAGTAGCACGGTGCCAGGAACCAGGGCCAGAGACCAATACATATATTTCCTATTATCTCCAGCTACTAAAAGAAAACAAATGCAATCTTTGACTAAATTCATACATGTAGGATTCCAGATCAACTTAATAATTCTGAACTACTTGTTTATTTTTCAGGCCCTGTATGGATTCTTGTGTCTAGCTCTGCGTCCCACTCCTAAAGAATGTTGATTACCTGAACTTTGTTAAGATATTAAGAGTTGTTTGTTAAGATGTTAAAAAGTCCAGGAGCCATTTCCTTCTGTAAATGGTTTAGGGAACTGAGTGAGAGTCTAAACTTGAATGACTTGGTACTAGATGATATTAGTTATTTTATACATTTAAAGAGCTATTTTGTGGCAAAGATTGCATTCTTATTTTCCATTACAACACTAGCTGAGAGTGAAAGGGAGGACAATTTTGGAGTAATATGTTGGAACTTATTTCTTATCCCTGAAGAGGGTTCAGCAGAAGCTAGGAAACCCTAGGCCAGTAATGGTGTCAGGAGGTTCCTGCTTGGTTAAAAGTTTATCAATTGATTGAGAATCTATGATTCTTTGTTTATGATAAGTTTCATAATTTCTGGTGTGGTCGATAAAGAGCTATATTTTCTCTGAAATCAGTTCAAAATGTCAGAGGATGCTATAATTTACCTGTGTGCAGACCTACTGACCTCCTTATTTTCAACCATTTTTCTCACCATGAAGGTAGGACTCCACTTAGTAGATCGTTTTTGAAATTTAAACAGATGCCCTGTCAGTTTCTGCACAGTGTACTCGAAAAGTCTTGCAACCAACCATTTCTTATGATCACAATGTCATCCTTTTATATATTTCTTTTATATTTCTTCTGATATCTACATTAAAGCTCTTCTATTTATGTATGCGTTTGAAGTGGTTGGATAAGGCTTTTTTTTAGCACTTTGCAGGCAGGAAGCAGCCACTGAAAACCAGCCTCTAAGGTTTTGGATTGTATATGGAATATTGCTTTAAATTCAGAGAACAATTTGTGACGGTTATTCAGGGTTTAACTATTCAAACTGACTTAGCTTATTAAAATACCTTATTACATATGTAGAGAAGAATATCAGATACTTCATTATGTAGTTTACTTTTGTCTTCCTAGTGTCATTAGCTTTACTAGATCATTTCTTGCATTTCACAACTGGATAGTTGTACGGGCTGTCTAATTAAGAAACTAAATGTACTCAGTGTTAGACAAATTCACTTGTAGTAGGTATCCATTGTCGGTTATGAGCCCTACACATTCACCTAAGAAGTTTAGAAATTAAGACTATCTGAGGACAGGTTGTTGGAACTAGGATAAATAGAAAGAATTGTTTTCCAAGGTAAGATTGTCAACTGTTCTCTAATACCTAAATAAGAAAAAGACAACTGTAGTAGAAATTTGAGAATTGTGGTTTAGATATAAGCAGGGGCAGATGAGATGGGGGATGGATTTCAACAGAATTGACTGCACACTTCCAGGCCCATGAAGTTTGACATTGAGGGATTTTATTCTTGTTTTTTAAATGTGCTCGTTAACGGTTTGGGAAAATAATGTATGAAGTCTAAAAAAAAGGGATGAGAATGTACCAAGAGACCCTTCAAATTTCCTCTTAGGCTTATAACAATGTAAAAATAGTACCTTTAAGATTTGTGCATTCTGATACTTGATCAGATGAAAACAATATTATAAAGTGACTAAATAAATGAGGCTGGGCCTAAAATTCTGTTCTAAATAGCAATGTTGTGGGGTAAACACTCCTTCCCTGGTGGTTTGTTTCTGTGTCAGAATTAGTTTCAGATAGTTTGAAAGAGCATATTCTCGCTGGGGTTTTTGCCTGTCGTGGATATATATGGCTATGACTTCTGAGTGCCACACAGGAGAAATGTAACTTCTGCATTCTCATGAAAAAGTCTATAACCAGATAGAAAAACAAACCTTTGGTTGAAAGATGAGATATTCCACTCCTTCGGAGACTGCATCTGGGACCAGAAATCTTGCATTTCACTAACTCTGACCATTTAATGCCCAGGTGTCCACTTTGCTGCTGGAATTTCTAGATTTTGTCGGAGAAGAACACCCATGGGAGACATTAAGGCAAAGAGCATGGGAGGCAGTTATGGGAAGGTACTGTGAATTGAGCAGAAAACAAACCTTGTACCAGAATTAGAGTGAGAGCTGAAAAAGGCAGAAGGAAAGCAATAGTTTCTGGAAAGTGCAGAGAGAGAATACTTCAGCAGCTGCTGCTGGGTGCTAAGACTCATTTCTGATCTGGTGTGACAGAGTGGCTGAAAAGTGGTAAAGATACCCACACTCCTAGGCTAAATCTAGATCTTTAGAGACATCCACTCATTTGTTGTCTATAGCATATAGTCCCAAAGGGTGTGATTTGTTTTTGTTTCTGTTAACCTGATGTGGTGTAAAGACATTAAGCATGTTTGGATTTGTTACCAACTTTGCAATTCTGAAGACTGATGCCGGTCTATTCTTGGTGTGTCCTCTTGGTCTAACATAGAAGCTGAAAGTCTGTTTCCCTGTGAACAGAGAAAATTAACATTTCAGCCATTTTCAAAGACCAAAGGCAAAGAATGTGAAACATAGACATACTTAAAAAATTGGGGGTTTAAATCCAAATAACAAGGAAAGTTAAGGGAATCTATGATCTTACTTTAAAAAGACAAATTTTAACTTTGAGATACAATTTTAGCATACTTTAGCAGATATTTAAGCTGTTCTTAAGGCAGATTACTACATCATGATTTTTGAATTGCCTGTGGCTTGTGGTCTAGTAAATGGCATTAGCTTGTAAACAGCCAGCTATAGTAGGAAGAAATGAAAAAGATGGGAGAAACAGGCAAAGGATAAATAAAGGAAGTGCTGAGTTGAAAATTAGCCAAACTCAAGCTCCAACTGAAACCTTGCAGGTAGAAATCTGTGCCCAATGGGAAACACAGAATATTTATAAGTTCTTTTTGTGCTTTTGGAAGTGGAAAGGTAATCAGAACTTTCAAACTTTTACTCTAGTTATGACATGTACTACCTTAATACTTCTAGCTGAATAGCCGAAGAATGGTTTAGATAAGTTTTAAATGAAAAATAATTGGTTAAAGTAAGACATTAGAAAATATTGCCTGATTTTAAGGGAATTACAAGCATTAAGTGAACAAGCTATCAAACTTATAAAAAATTTATTTTCTCTAAAGAGCTTTTGTCCAGAGAACATTGTTTCCATTCTGGGGTGGTTGAAATACACTCCTGCTTGGAAATACTTGAATGAATCAAGAATTTACCCGTCTTTGAGCTTTTTACCAACTGAGAATGCTCTCACTGGGGGAGTGAGGAAGGGCTGATGAAAAACATTAGTTAATATTGTTCCTTGCTTCTCTCTCCCATCTTTGGAGTCAAGAACTAAAATACCACCAAATATGTGATTATTATATTTTCAGTGTTAGTATTACTTTTTGGCTCCACAAAAAATGTAAATTAAAAAGTATTTATTTTTCCAGTGGATTTGCAAAATCATTGAATGAAATTTGGAGTAAATCATTTCACATTTAATTTTTGGCCTTTACAAAGGTTAGAATAGTTTTCACTTTCTTAAATGTCCATAACCTGTTTAGAAATGAGCAGCCATAACAGAAGACTCAGCAGTTTGGAATGTTCGTTGCACAGTATGTATGAAAGGAGGGCATTTGACTTTCCAACTTCCTATAATCCCTATAGTGATTTTAGTGTCTAGAATCTTTGAGATGAGTGTGGGCTCACTAGATATTTAACTGCTGTTTTTTGAGCTCACTACCTTCATTTTCTTTAAAATTTTTTTAAAAATCCAAAGAGTAATTGGAGAAAGCTAGAGAAGGTAAGTTCCAACTGGTTTTGCAGTTTCCAAAACTGATTTATCTGAGTTTTTCATTACTATACTTATCGGTTCTGAATTTATTTTAGAATAAAAACCTTGCCTCGAAATAAATTAAGAAGACATAAGCTATATATTTGAGCAAATACGTTTCTTGCAAGTCAACCATGACTTTTAATCACTGATGTCAGACCTACATAAATGAGAACATATGCTTTGCTCTGCAAACCAAATTTCCTGTGTAAATGTTAAGATAGAAAATGAGTGTAAGATGGTTCTGAAAGAATGCATAAGATAAGCTTCCAAAAATTAGTATTTTTTTCAAAAAATTTATAGAGAAAGAAATCATTCACACAAATGCATTATTTGAGGGCAAACTTTCAACCAGCCTTTTACAGCATTAAATTATTTTTCATTATACTTCATCCAGACTCTAACTTTAATATGATCATGATGTCCTGGTCATGCTGATCATGATGAAAAACACTTCTAATAAGGCAAATTGCTTTTAGTTATTTTGTAAGACATGCCATCGCTTACGACTTTTACTATGAACCAAGTACATAGCTAATTTTAAATCTGATGAGGAGAGGAAAAAATTAGGAGAAATCTTATAAAATCAGAAGGCCATTGACTAAAAAATTAGCCAAAATGGAATAATTTTATATATCAAAGACCACAAGAACTGTATAATAAGTCTATCATTATTTATGCAGATACAAAATGTAAAAGGGCTGATTGTAAAATTATGGAGGTAGACAATATATAGTGTAAGAGATAAGAATGGAATTTTAACTTGTGATATTGTGCTTATTTAGATGACTAAGCTTTACATACCGTTTGTCCTTAAGGGAAGTTTGTTGTTTTCAAATGTTTTCCAAATATTAACTAATGTTTAAAAGGTATGCAATTACCAGTTGTGAGATAGGATAAAACACAAAGTCATAAGAGGTGTGTTCCTTTATTTGCTGTCCAAGGATAGGAATTGCCCTACACAAGCTATTTTTCTCCTCATTGTCTCTGGTTCCAGCTTCTTCCCTGAGCTGTAATCATTTCTGCTTTTTCCATTCACACTGGACTCTTCTCCAGCCAAATTCTCTCTCACAGGGTTGTCAGGCATCCTGTGTTCAATAAAATTTTGCAAGGTCTATGATACAGACAGCTTCGGGCTGTATCAGTACTTTAAAACCCTCCTGCCCATTACTGAGCTCTTCCTCTGTTGCTGATATTATGCTAGGTGCTTACAGGTATTATTGTCTTATTTAATCCTTCACACTGCTTCATGAAATGGGTCCTGTTATTTTTTGCAGGGGAGGTAATTGAGGCTGAGAAGTATGTAATTGTCATGGTTACAAGTGACACTTGGGTTGCCAAATTTTATGGTCAATCCTTAGTTCTCATATTATTTAGATACTAAGCAGTAAATGGCACAGTTGGATACCCCCTACTTTATGAAATTGTTTCTTTGTCTTCTGGAAAATCATGCCCTCCTGGTTTCCTTATGCTGCACTGGTTGAATTTTCTTTTGAACTTCTTGCTGCTTCTTCCTCTGTTCTTCCTCATATCTAAATGTTCAAGTGCCTTGGAACACAATCCTTAACCTCTTCTCTATCCATGCTCACTTTTTAAGTTCCCATCTATACTCACAAATTTCTCATTTTATACATATAGAATGCTCAGTAGAATTAGTCATGTATAAGGATTTATTAAGGAAAGCAACTGGAAATGATCTGTTTTTTAAAAAATCTATTTAAATGTGCTTGGATGTCATCTTTTAAGGAAAGTTCAGTCTTTGAGAGATGCCAGCCTATAACAGTGTGTCTGGTCTATAGCAGTTAACACTTTTCACATACTCTAGAAGATGTCAAATGTCAGGAAAGTGATGACATAAAAAAAGACGGTTCCTTCTAGCATGTTATTCTTGTAAATGTGGGTTTATTGCGCTCAGGATTTTTTTTTTTTTTTCTGATCCAGTAATGGGAAAAAGCTGGAGAATACCTTGAATTATCTGAGAAGTTAGAATTTTAGGGAAGGTCTAAGGCCATTTCCAGCATCAGCAGAATGTTCTTCAGTAACAATTCAGGTTTAGCTGAAATAAACTTCAGGAACTAGAACTAAGACTAGGACTAGGACTAGTAATTCTGAAATTTCCCATCAAGTCAGTGATAACACTGACTTCAGGAACTAGAACTAAGACTGAAATAAACTTCAGGAACTAGAACTGAAATAAACTTCAGGAACTAGAACTAAGACTAGGTCTAGGACTAGTAATTTTGAAATTTCCCATCAAGTCAATGATAACACAGATCCAGAGAGAGCAAGAAGCCTTTTCTTCATTAAGGGAGCTATGAACCTATAAAAGGAAAAAGGCTAATAAGGATTAATGGGTAAAGGATCTCAGAATAATGGAAACATTCTTAATAAGCCAAGAAAAATCAAAGCACATTACTGATACATAGAGGAAAACTAGAACTATATAATTGCAATAAAAGATTGAGGAGAAAGATTTAAAAATCTATTGGCTTGCATTTCTTTAAATGTTACTCTAATTGTGCATTGTACATACAATGCTTTTAAATTATTTATATCAATAATTATTTTTAAATGTTAAAAATAATTATTGTAATTGTTTATACTTATTTTAGTTCCATAGATACAAAGCCATAGTTATGTGCCATTTGCTGTGATAAGCACTGGGGCCACATTAGGTGAATGAAATGCAGTATCTGTGCTCAGTGGACTTTCTGTCTAATGTATTAGACACAGGAAAACAGACAATTACAGTATGGAAACTGGAGAGAAGAGTCCTATTAGGGGGCCAGTATAGGGATTTGGAAGACAGCTTATTCAGATTTCCTATTGAAATGTGGGATTGAGCTCAGAAAATGATATTTAATGTCTGGGTTGAAATATGTAAGTTTAGACAAGTAGGAATAGTCAGATGTAAAGTGATGTTTAGTGTGATCTAGCCAGAAGGAACATCCTGTGTTGGCAATAGTATGGAGACATAACCTTATCAGGATCTAGGAGATGCTTAAAATGCCTGTAGCAAAAAAGTGATTAATATGAGGGTAGAAGACCAAAGAGGGTCAGACGTAAAAGGTGGATCATTACCTAATTTCTTAGCTCAGGGTTCACAATTTGTTCAGTTCACTTCTTAATCACTCTGTTTCAGATGGAGAATGAGACTTTCTCTATACCGACTTATTAGTTTTCCTGCCACACCATGCTTTCCCAATGGACAGAACTCAGTTTTCATGTTACTAGACCTATCTATTACCTGGTTCCACCATCAGGTGATTACATGATTGTGGACCTCTCTCTTCTTAGCTAATTTCCTAAGGCTTGTTACCGTGTTCTTGGAGATGTCACCCACCATTCCTGATTTTTCCTCCCTTTAATCATTTATTTTTTTCTGTTTTTCCAAGAGGTACTTTTTTTGTTACTTTCACCTCTTCTTTGACAATAAACTTTGGTGCCCCATGAAACCCACAGCTTAAATGTTTATCTTAGCACTTGAAACAAACTAGTACTCATTTTCTCCTTATCCTCCTAACTGTTAAAAAGAAATACTGCATTTCATTGTTTTAGTATACCAAAAAATGAAGAAAAACAAAATCAGTTGTATTCCATATTTAAGAAAAAAAGACTGGTCCTTTCTAAACTGCTCTGTTTTTTAAGGAATTTGGACATTCTAAAGAGAAAAAATGGAGGCTATTGTAGGGTTTCCAGTTGGGAAATACAATAAAATTTCTATTTTAGATACAAAACATCTAGAAAAGGCAAGTTTATAGAGACAGAAAACAGAGAAGTGGTTGCCTAGGATGGGGGGTAGGAGTAGTGATGAAATGCAAACAGGCAGCATGGGGGAACTTTCTGGGTGATGAAAAAGTTCTAAAACTGGATTGTGGCAATAGTTGCACAACTATAAATTTATTAAATTCATTGAATTGTACACTTATAATGGTGACAACATCAATTATACCTCAATAAAGTTATTCAAATGTCTATTTTAGAAAAACACTCTAACTATAAAGCAAATAATCCAATCAAATAGAAGCAGGGAGACCATTTAGAAAGCTAAAGTACTAATATAAGAGATAGAAGATGATTGCCTCTGTGATTGAAAGAGAAATATTCAAGAGAATTTTAGGCGATGCTATCTGTAAGATGTGTGATTGTTGAAATGTAGGGAATAAGAAAGGCACTGTGTAAGGAAAATATCCAGACTTCTGACATACACATCAGAGTGGATGGTGATGAAATTCATTAACTCAGGAACACAGGACATAGGTAGAAGGATGGTTTTGCAGGGAAAAGGTGAGAGTTTATCTTAAAGTATGCTCAGTTAGAAATATCTGTGAGATGTCTGAGATGAGGTGTCTGGTGTGAAGTTAACAACGGTCTGTAGCTTGGGAAAGAATTCCAGGCTGACGTTGATGATTCAAGTGTCAGCAAATATAAATGGTAAAAGAAGTTCTGTGAGAGGATTATATGAAGCTGGAGAGTGTGTAGGTCATGAGGAAAAAAATGGACTTCTGTGAGGAAGTCCAGCATATAAGGGACAAAAGCAGTACATAAAAAGCATAAAAATGAACAATTGGAGAACTTTATTAACTAAATGCTTACAATGAATTAGTCACCATTCTGAACTTTTTTACATTGTATGGACTCATTTAATTCTCACAAAAATCCAGTGAAGGTAGTCCCAAAATTATTATCTCAATTCTACAGGTGATGAAGGCTCATCAACACTGTGTAACTTTCCAAGACCAAAAGCATGGATTATTACCCTTCAGGTAGAAATAATGAACAATATTTAAAGAGACTCAATGCCATTGAAAGTACTTCTGATTTTAGAATCAAAATTCAAACCACGACTGATTGATGCTTTTATTTTTCTTCACAAAAAATTGTAGAAATCATCCATGTACTTAATTTGTACATAACTTAGAGTTTCATGGGATTGTAAATTGTCAAAGGCAAATTTTCTGAAACACGGCATCCTCTGTTAAGGAACCTCCCTGATGGAGGCTCCTTTCCTGGAACATGGCGGGTTGTCACTGTGTAAATAAAGGAAGCTAGAGAATGGTGACCTGGGAATAAGGCACTGATGAGAGATCTCTAGCTCTAGCTCTATCCACTGCACACACTTAATTAGCCAAAGAAAAGTATAGTCCATGTCTAATTGGGGTGAGAAAGTGTAACCTTCCCTTATTCTTGGAAGTAGAAGGAAACCTGATACTAGTGAACAATACAATGACTACTATACTGTCTTTAAAAACATTAATCACATTTAATCCTCCTTCTGTATTTCTTATCTTTCCAAATGCCACTACCATCTACTGAGTAGCCTAAACCAGACACCTAGGAACAATTGTTTTTTTTCATCTTCCCACTTTTCAATCATTAACTTTATAGATTCTACTTCTTTAATATCTCTTAAACAAATATCGCCTTACTTCAGGTCTTCATCATTTCTTGTATGGATTATTGAGACCATCTTTTAACTACATTTGATTCTCGAACAACACAGGTTTGAATTGAGTGCATCCACTTGTATGCAGATCTTTTTTACAGTAAATATAGTAACCTTTATTTCTGGTCACACTATATTCAAATATATTATATAAATCACTGATATACTGATCACTGTAAAGGGAAAATCTTACTGAGTAACTCTTCTGCTCTCTGTGGTTTTCCTTTGAATTTTTTATCATCTTTATTTCTAAAGCCTTCCTCCTCTCCGTACCTTGCCTCACATTTACACTTCAGCCATACTGAATTTGTAGTTTGCAAAGACTTGATTCTTTCCTGAGTTCCCAATCTTTGAAAATGGAATTTTATTATTTTTATTTTTTTAACAACTATTCATTGGGGACTTACTAAATTCCAAATAGCTAATTAATTCTCATTAAATCCTTTAAGTGTCCCTATGAGTGTTACTCTTATTCCTAATTTATAGACAAGGAAACTGAAACTCAGAGAATAACTGCCCATGGATGGACCTGAAAAATGTTATGCTTAGGGAAATGTCAGGCACAGAAGGACATGCACCTCATTATTCTACATTTATGAAGTATCTGAAGTAATCAAATTCATAGAATCAAAGAGTGGAATGGTGGTTGCTAGTGGAAGGAGGGGAAAATTGGAATTACTAATCAATGGACATAAGTTTCAGTTAAGCAAGATGAATTAGTTCTGGAGATCTGCTGTATGATGTAGCACCTATATTCAACAATTTTGTATTATACACTTAAAAATATGTTAATAGGTAGCCCTCTTGTTAAGTGTTCTTACCACAATAAAGCAATTTTTCACTTAACTTTTCATGGGACATGTTACAATTGGGGGATTGAGTAGGGGAATGACATAAACTGACAACATTTTAAACTCATTCTGACTTTTGTGATGCTGTTAGACAGTAAGGGAGCAAGGATGGAAGCAGGGAGAGCAACTGGGGGACATGCCTCCATAATGCTGTCCTGAACCAGGGTGGTAGCAATGGAGGTAATAAGAAATGGTGAGTTCTAGAAGTATTTCGAGTGCAAAGCCAAAAATATGTTTCTGGGTTGCATTTTTCCCTCTTACTTTCAATAAGGAATCTTCATCTTATAACTTCTCTACTGCTGACCTTTTAAATTTAGCTTATTTCTACCTGGGTTCTCTTAATAACATAATTTTCTTCTCTTGGACTTTATATGGGCATAATTCTCTTTTTAAAATATTGAAAATGTAATCTTAGATGGCTATGATTTAAAAAAACAAAAAAAAATCTGGAAATTAGGAGAACATGATTCTTGTCCTGGCTCTGTTACTAATTTGTCATGTGATCTGGGATAATCTTAGCATCCTTGACTGTACAATAAGGTTGGAGCAAATAATCAGTACCATTTCTTTGAGCTGAAATATTCTACAAATCTCTGATTCCATATTTATACACTGGTCAGTAAAGAGTTAAAAGTAACTGAAAATCTTCATTTGAGTTCCATGAAATATCAACAGGTTGCTTTGCCATTCGTAAATAATTTTAAAGAGAAGAAACTGAAGTATCCAAAAATAAGCTTATGGTATTTTGGGGGGATGGTGGTCTCCCTGGTGACATTGCCTATAAGAGAAGCCCTTATCTGGAATGCTTGATTTAATGGGGCCTGTTTGGGCTTATTAATTCTGCATTTAGTAAGATTTGGCCCCTGTTTTCTCTTTTCTCTTTTTGTACTTCTCTGGGAAGATTTTCCCAGGAACTGCCTTTTTCAGAACCACCCTTCCCTATTTCAGTCCTGCACTTCCAAAACCTGTTTTATTGTGGTTGTGTCACTCCATTAGACATTCATACAGCAATATCTCCATCACCTTTTTATCTGCTTCATCTTAAAGTTTCCCTGTATTTGACACCCTTCTTGAGATTCCTTTCTAGGGCTACCAATTCCATCCCCATGTTGCCCACTAGAACCCATTCTTTGTGTGTAACTTGTCTTTGTTCTCACCTAGGTCATGCAGTGCATCTGCTTCTGTGCAATGGTGCAGCCTAGTCCTTCCAGATGCTAACTTAATTTGTTTTCAAAGGAATATAACAATATTGTTTTCCCCATCTCAAGGGTGTTACATTTGTGACTTTATTTGGCATTGAGAGACCAGAATTAAGACACTAAGAGGCTATGGAATGAAAGGCAGAAATAGCTTGTTCTTGCAGATGGAAAGAAATTTACTCCCATTTAGCTAAAAGCACAAGACCTTCCTAATCAAACATTTAACATCATGACCAGGGCAGGGAAAAAGTATACTTGCTTAGTTATAATTGGTTCAGCTCACAGAAGTGGATTTCTCATTGTCTGTGCAGCTACAGGAAATATGGTTAACAAAAGCACATGTCAGCCTGATTGAAGCTGTCCTATAAAGCCCTGCCAGACCACTCTGTACAACTATTATTTCCTATTATGAAAACTAAATCTTGAGTCATGGTTAAAAGGTAATCAGTGTTCAAGAGAGTGGTCTGTAGAGGTAAGCAGTAATTAGGATTTGATTGGCAACATAGGCTTTTCAGGGAATAGTTCAGAATGAGAAGCATTTTGAGAGAGCCAGAAAGAATTCAAAATGATGATTCTCAAAATTTTCCTAACATTAGGTTATCGATAAATATGTTACATAACTTTCAAGTTGTGTCTTTCCTAGCAACTATAATAATAACACAAAGTGGTTTTGTGTATTCCATCTCATTTGACCCCTATAACACAACTTTGTGATATAGGTACCATTATCACCATTTTATAGCTAAGGAGACTTGCCCAAGGTTCCCAGTTTGCAGTCAGTGTCAGGGTGAGCCTTTCTTCCTGCTCTCCTGTCAGCAGAGCCCCTGTGCTTCTTATGTTCCCATGATGCCTCCTGGAAAGGTAGTGTATGAATGCCTCTATCAGTTTTTTGCTGTATTGTTCCTTGCATGGAATCCATGTTGATTTTTCCATCATTGGCAAAACAGAGCAATAGTACCTTCATCGCAGGGTGATTGTAACGACAAAATCCTAAAAAATAACACATGTCTAAAAATTAACATATCGAAAGGGACTTACTATGGCCTCACCTAAAAGCTCAATTTCAGTTGTTTTATATGCAAATTTCATGATTTGAAATAAAGTTATTTCCTTTAGGTAAAAGGCATTGTGATGAGGTACATCAGTAACTTAAATTTAGAAGCAAGCACATATTTGTTTTTATATAAAAATGCTGTTGCTACACATTGTTGGAGAGAGGGATGTTGTAAACCATTTTCCTCTTTGGATCTGCACTGTTTCTGTAGTTCTGTGTGCTAACCAGAAGAACAAAGACTGTGGTAAGCCAATACGCTTGGATTGTATATTGGCGTTGCTACCAACTTTTCTTTGAACTTTATAAGATTAATGACTCTCTAATTCTGTTCTATCTTCCTCTGAGAGAGAGCAGATCTAAGTTTCTGGGTATTCCTCACTTTACTTAGGAGAATTTTCCAGTTCAGACCAAGTAATGAAGTTATCTTGGCCATAGTTTCCTTGGAATTCCTTAGCATTTTATTTTTTATTTTACTACTTTACTTGCTAAAATTAATATTGATATACATATCTCCTTTGTTAGACTGGCATAGTCTGTGCACCAAATGCCATAATTCAAATGAGTGTATGACTGTCCTCAAAAGATGCTAAATAAGTCTTTGTCTAGGGTTGAACAAGAGAACAAATTTTCAAGGCACTTGAAATATCTACCAGAGAAAAACACTTGAATTATATACAGAACTCATGTAGTTTCAGTGCAAAACTAAATAACTTTAGGACTTATTTCTAAACTACATGCTAATCATACTCAATTATTTATCAAACTGTCTATCAGTTGGAATATGTAGGTATAACAAAACAAAACAAAACAAACAACAAACAAACAAAAACAACCGTAACCCAGGATGGTCAGGCCATGTAGGTTATTACAGGCTATCGAAAGGACTCTTTTTTTTCTGTGACTGAGATAGGGAACCACCAAAGGGTTTGGAGCAGAGATGTGGTATGATATGACTTATGCTTTAAAAGAATCACTATGGCCCTGAGTGGGCCCAAATTATTAACATCAGCAATGCTCAAGATACCAAAGCTTTGTTTCTACAGTGTGACCTAGATATTATGACCATTTAATTATACTTTTGAAATTTATTTGAAAATATTTTTACTATATCAAAATAAATAGTCAATTTTATTTCTCTAATATTTTGTCATATTCTGGGCAAGCAGGTAGAGGGTAATGAGGATTAAGTGAGGTAGACTTGTCTGAACAGAATTTATAACATACAAAAATGTATTGTCTATTCAGTGATAAAAAGGGAAAATCTCTGCTGACGTGATCATTTTTGTTGTATCTTTTCAAGAAGAGACATAGGAATAAAATGTAAAAAGAACTTATTTTCAATTAGGATACTACAGTCTAAAAATATATTTTAGTACCATGTTACTGCCAGTAAATGATTACTCTCAAAAAAGTTCATGTAGTTCAGACTAAGACAATAATTATGAATATCACTGATTTCTTTCATGAAAATGTCAATAATGATGAAGACAGCATTTTACCTTTTTTCCCTTTACATTAGTCTCCTAAACTTTTATTATTCAATAATAGAGAGTTGTAGAATCAGGAAAGGTCGCTAGACTGTTTAGCCTCAATCCCTAGATCTGGTTACTGGAAGGCAATTCTCTGTGAATGCTATTGTGCTACCACAGGGTCCAGACTTTCTGAGGAAAGACCAATGGCAAACTTGGTTAAAGGATAATTGAAGAACAACCATGTCCTGGAATATAGAGGTAGTATATTGCTTCAGAGGGATTATGAAACTTCTCTTTCCTGTACATATTCGCTTATATCCCAGAGTAAAAGTCTCTCCCTATTCAGAGGGGAGGATGGACCACTGTGCCAGCCAAATCTCTGAGTGTCACGCTTTTGTGAGTCTGTGGTACAATCCCTCTGTATGTGTAGGGTAATATCATGTTGCCATAGCCTTGCCAGTACTAAGATGCTTTGTAAATGATAAACTATGTTCTGATCCGTAGACTTTGTATTTCCTGTCAGGATATCTGTCTATCTATCTGTCTATCTATCTATCTATCTATTGATCGATCAGTTGATTGATCTATCTACCTCCCTACCTATCTATCCATTTACCTACCATTTACCTATCTACCCACCTATCACATTGGTAGTCTGACTTCTCATCTTATAAGTAATGTCTCAGACCCATCACAATTTCAGATTAAACACTGATGTGTTCCCTTCATGAGGCTCATGCCATAGTGATGTTTGTATTGATGAGGAATGAGAGTCATTTTATGATATTAGTTGTCAAGATATTCTGTGTCATTTGTTCTCTATGGTACATTCAAAAAAGTGATCCCAGAAATAATGTGTGTATACATATCGAGTTCTTCACACACACATACTTGCAGGACTGTTCAGATGGATAGATGAAAACATTTCCCTGGCTGTGATGATGAGTTTAAATTTCACTGAAACATAATAGGTTTAAGTATAGATATGATGTCATATAAAGAACATGGTGACATGAGCGCATCAGAGTGTCTTGCTGGCATACTCGGTGGATTGGTGATCTCTGGAGCTTTTTTTTTTTTTTTTGCATGCGTAACTATGCAAGGTTTTTGCTTCCTGGTTAAAAGAAGGTGATGTGGTATGTATGGTATACATGTGTTTGTGTGTATGTGTGTGTATCTGCATGCAAGGGTGATGGAGAGAGCCAGAGGTAAATGAAACAAGAAAGGTAGGAGATTTAGAATATGAAAGGGATAACCTGATATCTTATATTTTGATTGCCACAATGGGTATCACAGCTTCAAGAAGATGCAATGCTGAATAATTGCTGATAGTTGTTTTCAATAAAAGTCCTAGTGATAGGGCTATTCCTAGAGAGTGTGTGGAGTCAGGTCAAAGAATGACAAGTCCTACAAAAGGAGCTTTGCCAGAGAGCTGCCAGATTGGTGTAACAGTGGTAATGCTCTAAGAATGAGGCTTTTTCTTTTTTAAAAAAAAATTGCTTTATTGTGGAAAGAAAACTTAAGAGGGCTACCTATTAACATATTTTTAAGTGTATAATACAAAATGGTTGAATATAGGTGCTACATCATACAGCAGATCTCCAGAACTAATTCATCTTGCTTAACTGAAACTTATGTCCATTGATTAGTAATTCCAATTTTCCCCTCCTTCCACTAGCAACCACCATTCCACTCTTTGATTCTATGAATTTGATTACTTCAGATACTTCATAAACGTAGAATAATGAGGTGCATGTCCTTCTGTGCCTGACATTTCCCTAAGCATAATGTTTCTCAGGTCCACCATGTTGTCACAATTTCATAGGATTTCCTTCTTTTTTAAGGCTGAACAGTATTCTGCTCTATGTATAGACCATATTTTCTTTATCCATTCATCTATCATTGGGCATTTAGCTTGTTTTCACATCTTGGCTATTATGAATAGTGTTACAATGGATATGTGAGTGCATATATCTCTTTGAGATCCTGATTTCAATTCTTTTGGATAAATATCTATAAGTGGTATTACTGGATCATATGGTAGTTCTATTTTTAATTTTTTGAGGAACTCAAAACCCAGTGTGCCACTCTGCTGGCTGTAAGGTTGCTGGCTTTCACATCTACTGTGATTGCAAGGCTGCTGGTTTTCAAGGCTACAACAGAGCTGGGGAGAGAGAAATAGGACTAAAGCAAGTCAAGACCCTACAAAGCACACTGTTCTCATCAAAATTCAGTCATTTTTCTTGAATAATGACTTCTTGGATTCTTGCAAAATATTTAATTAATCTCTAGAGTTCTTAGAAAGTTGATTCTGATGATTTTTGCCAGTGTTCATTGCTTTTTTGGATGAGTGCAGTTTGGAGGTCCTTAGTCCACAATTCCTAACTGTTGATCTTGGGCAAATTAGTTAATATCATTTTCCCCTCAGTTTTCACATTTGTGAAACAGGGATAATAACATGCCTCAGAAAAGTTGTTGTGAGTATTAGGCAAATCCATTGAGGAAAAGCACTGAGAATAGTACTTGGCACATAACACCCAATAAACACTGACCAACAAGATCAGTTACATTCATTTTAAATACATAAGTTCAGATATTAACAAACTTATCCTTTTTAAAATTTTGGTTTTATTTTTACAATATAATCACATTTTATTTTTTCTGAATTCGTTTATCTGGGTAGATAGATTTATAGATTATATTATACAAAGTTTCAGACCACAGCAGTTGCTAATGTTTTACATTCCATTACATTGAATATTCCCTAAAGCTTTTTGAAACAATAATAGATGGCCAACCTGTTGGAGATATTATGATTATACTTACTGTTCAAATATGTAGGCTGAAAAATCACACTAAAACAGGGTACTTACGCCTTTTGTTACTTCAGAAAAATAAGCCTGTTACATTTATTTATGTACTTTTTTCCAATGTGATTTACAAAATTGCACTTCTTGAGAGGATTGTCTCAAGATGAAAATATAAAATTTATAATATTTTATGAGATACCTAGCTTATCAAGTCATTAAGTTTTTATGAAATATTTTAATGACAAACAAATATGCTTCCTTAAGAGATCTCCTCCCAAGGGTGAGTAGATGTTAGAAGATGGGGCTCTTTCAGTGACTTAAATGTCAGCAAACTTGAGCCTGTCAGAGAAAGTAAATTCGAATTACATGAGTGGGTTTAATATACAATCAAAATGGATAATTTGGAATATTTAGCAATAATAATTATCTATGAAAAATCATCAGTTAGTTGCTCTCTATTTTATAAATATATTGAGCATAATAGTCATGTAAATATTCATTTCATGTTTTTCTTTGGGATGTACGTTTTTAGTCAGTATTCTCAAGGCTCTGATTTTTGAATAAGCAAGCAAAGATGCCTATGTTTGTTTACCAGATGTTCTTCATCTTTAAGACTCAACTGAGATATTTTACTTATTAAATTTTTGAAGTATTTTTATATGTTAAAGATTACATCAAATCAGATCTAGGGGAGATAAATACACTTCACACAAAACTTTCTAATTATATATCATTCTGAAAAAATATTTATTTCTTAAGAATCAACATTTTTAATATAATCATTTTTAATTTCATGTAATCTTTTCATGTGTACCATGGATATTTTATATATATGTTGATATTGTGTGACTGCCTTTGCTATTTGATGGTTTGGAAAGAAAAATGCTTTCATAGGTAAACCCTATGATAATTAGACTCTTTTAGTTGTTAGTACCAAAAAATTCATCCCAAACTGGCTTTAGTCCCTTTCTCCTCTCCTCATCTCTGTGGTTGACTTAAAAACCAGTCACTTTGCAGCCATCAGAGGGGCACACTAAAAATGAAGGGATGGAAAAAGATATTCCATGCAAATTGGAACCAAAGAGAGCAGAGGTGACTATATTTATATCAGATAGATATATTTATCTGAGCTTATATATCAAAAAATTAGACATTAAGTAAACAATTGTCACAAGAGAGACAAAGAAGATCATTACATAATGATAAAAAGATCAGTTAAACAAGAAGACAAAACAATTTTATATATATATATATATATATATATACCCAACATCAGAGCATCTAAATATATAAAGCAAACATTGACAGATCTGACAGTAGCAATAGACAGCAATACAATGATAATAGGAGACTTAAATAACCCACTTTCAATAATAGATAGATTACCCAGACAGAAAATCACTAGAAAATCACAGAAACAGGACTTGAACACCACTAAACACCAAATGGACCTAACAGACATACACAGAACTTTTCACCCAACAGCAAGTAGACTACACATTCTTTTCAAATGCACATGGAACATTCTCCAAGAAAGATCACATGCTAGGTCGCAAAGCAAGTCTTAACAAATTTAAGAAGATTGAAATTATCTCAAGTATATTTTCTTATCACAATGGAAATAAACTGGAAATCAATAACAAAAGGAAATTGGAAAATCTCACAAATTAGTGGAAATTAAGCAATATACTCTTGAACAACTATTGGGTCAAAAATAAATTAAAAGAGAAATTAGAAAATATTTTAGACAAAAATGAAAGCACACCAAAATGAGATACAGCAAAAGCAATACTGAGAGGGAAGTTTAAAAACACCTACGCTAAAAAAGGAAAATCTCAAATAAACCACTCAATTTTATACCTCAAGAAACTATAAAAAGGACCAACTAAGCCAAAATTAGCACAAAGAAGAAAATAATAAAGATTAGAGCAGAAATAAATTAAACAGAGAATAGGAAGACATACAAAAAATCAATAAAACTAAGAATTGGTTTTTTGAAAAGATAAACAAAATTGATGAACCCTTAGCTAGACTAAGAAAACATGAGTGATTGCTCAAGTAAAATCAGAAATAAAAGAGAAGATATTACAAATGATGCTACTAAAATAAAAATATCATAAGGGACTATTATGAGCAATTATAAACCAACAAATTGGGCAATTAAATTCCTAGAAACATACAACCTACTAACACTGAATCAAAACAAATAGAAAGCCTGAACAACCCAATAACAAATAAGGAGATTGCATCAGTAATCAAAAACCTCCCAACAAAGAAAAGCAAGGACTAGCCAAGGATGGCTTTGCAGGTGAATTTACCAAACATTTAAAGAAGTATTGGGGGCTTCCCTGACGGCACAGTGGTTAAGAATCTGCCTGCCAATGCAGGGGACACAGGCTCAAGCCCTGGTCTGGGAAGATCCCACATGCCACAGAACAACTAAGCCTGTGAGCCACAACTACTGAGCCCGTGTGCTACAACTACTGAAGCCCGTGTGCCTAGAGCCTGTGGTCTGCAACAAGGTAAGCCACCGCAATGAGAAGTCCGTGCACTGCAACGAAGAGTAGCCCCCACTCGCCGCAACTAGAGAAAGCCTGCACGCAGCAACAAAGACCCAATGCAGCCAAAAATAAATAAATAAATTTAATTAATTAAAAATAAATAAATAAAGAAGTATTCATACTAATCCTTCTTAAACTCTTCCAAAAAATAGAAGAGAGAACACCTCCAAACACATTTTATGAGTCCAGCATCACCATGATACTAAAGCCAGACAAAGATACCACAAGAAAAGAAAACTACAGGCAAATATCCCTGATGAACATGAATGCCAAAAGCCTCAATAAAGTATTAGCACACCAAATTAAACAGCACTTTAAAAGGGTCGTGTACCATGACCAAGTGGGATTTATCCCTGGAATGCCAGAATGGGTCAACATATGCAAACCAATCAATGTGATACACCATATTAACAAAATGAAGGAGAAAAATTGCATAATCGTATCAGTTGTTGCAGAAAAAGCATTGGCGATATTCAAGACCCTTTTATGACAAAATTCTCAAAAAATTAAGTATAGTCAGAACTTAACACAAAAAAGACCATAAATGAAAAGCCCATAGCTAACATACTCAGTGGTGAAAACTGAAAGCTTTTTCTCCGAGATCTGGAAAGTGGGCAAGGTTGCCTACTTGTCAATAAATGGTGCTGGGAAAACTGTGTATCTACATGCAAAAATTAAATTGGACTCTTAGCTTTTACCATACACAAAAATTAACTCAAACTGGATTAAAGACTTACATGTAAGATGTGAAACTCCAAAGAGAAAGCATGGAGGAAAAGCTTCTTGACATTAGTCTTGGCAATGATTTCTTAGATACGATACCAAAGGCACAGGCAACAAAAGCAAAAATAGACACACAAAAAAGTGAGACTTTCTACATAGTGAAGAGGCAACTTATGGAATGGGAGAAAATGTTTGCAAGCTATATATCTGATAAGAGCTTAATTTCCAAAATATATAAGGAACTCCAACAACTCAATAGTTAAAAAAAAAAAAAAGACGATTTAAAAAATGGGCAAAGGACTTGAGTAGACATTTTTCCACAGAAGACATACAAATGGTCAATAGGTATACAAAAAGGTGCTCACATCACTGATCATCATGAAAATGCCAATCAAAATTACAATGGGATATCATCTCACACTTATTAGGATGACTATTATAAAAAAGAAAAAATATTACATATTGTTGAAGTTGTGGAGACATTGGAGCCCTTGTACATTATAGTGAAAATGTAGCTGCTATGGAAAACATTATGGAGTTTCCTCAAAAAATTGAAAATAGAACTACCATATGATCCAGCAATTTCACTTCTGGGTATATATCCAAAGAAAATGAAATCAGGCTGTTACAGAGATATGTGCATTCCCATTTTTGTTGCAATCTTAATAACCATGATGTGGAAAGAATCCAAATATCCATTGACAGATGAATGGATAAAGAAGATACATACATACCATGAAATATTATTCAGCCTTAAAATAGAAGGAAATACATGAATTTGTGACAACATGGATGGACCTGAAAGACATACAAAGTGAAATAAGTGAGTCACAGAAGGACAAATACTCTTGATTTCTCTTATTGAGGCATCTAAAGTAGTTAAGTATATAGAAGTAGATAATAGAACAGTATACCCAGTGATGGGGGAGGGGGATATGGGGAGTTGCTCAATGGATAAATGTTAAAACAGATGCGCAAACTCCAGTGATTAATGTACAACATAGTGGCTATAGTTAATAAGGTATTGTTTACTTAAAAATGTGTTAAGAGGGTAGATATCATGTTAAGTGTTCTTAACACAAAACAGCAACAAAAACAAAGGGTCACAAGGAAACTTTCAGAGATGATGAATATGTTTACTACCGTCATTGTGGTAATAGTAACACGAGTGTATACCTATGTCACACTCATCAAGTTGTATGTATTGATTATGTGCAGCTTTTTGTATACCAATTATAGTTTAATAAAGGTGGAGAGAAGCAAAAAAGAAAGAAAGAAAGAAAGAAAAAACTAATCTGGTTAGATGAAGTACTGCCTTCTGTAACTTACTAAAAATAAAATGCAACTGCATGCTCTGTACAATATAGAAAGTGAAACCTTATACTCTGGTGATTTTGTTTCAAAGAAAAAATGATTTATATAAGACAAAAAAGATCACTGTCTTGGTATACCTTTAGCATTCTGCCTGTTCTATGTAAAGGTGCTGGCAAATTTTAAAAGTTCAAACATGTAAGAAATTTTCAAATTTTATCTGATAATTAGATTCCTAGAAAGAGATGATAATCAATAAAAATATTAAATGTAAATGGGTATACATGCCAATAAAAGGCAGAAATTCTCAGACAATAAAAAATAAAGACCCAACTATTATCTACAGAAAATATATTTTAAATATAATAATTCAGGTTGAAAGTAGAAGAATGGAAATATGTATTCATTGGTTATACAAATATCCACCATTGGGAGTGAGAAGCAGTTAAAAAAGGAAAAGTTCTCTCATTTCTAAATCTTAATTTAGTCTCAAATTCATTTCTTATATTCTGTGCTATAGGGAAAATTGTGAGAAAGCATTTTTCTTTTATATTTGCTTCTGTTTGTTATATAGTGCCAACTGATTTGCTACTTTGGATCATTAGCTTATATTATTATTATTTCAATTATTATTACATATATTATTTATTACATATATTATTATTTTACTCCCTCAATAATTCCTCCAGCATTAAGAATGCATTGAAATTTCTACATTCAGTGTAGGTACATACTCAACAAAATTCTGGAAAGCACCCCATTAGTGTGTTTGCATTTGTGTATTTGTCAAGTTCCCACCTCTGTAATAGTAAATTAAACAGCATTCCTACAGTCTTGATTTCATGACAAATAGATTCTGATAATTAATATGTTAGGAAACCTAGTTGCTCCTCCAGAGACAATTGCAAAACTCATGGATGTCTGTGTCCTTTCCACATATGCTCTACAGTAAAAGAGAAATTTTTAATGAATTATCCTACTCAGAAAGTTCAAGTAATATTTTTTAAAAGCCAGCCCTTTTATCATGTAAATAATTATTAATTGAATACACGATATCAAAGAATCTGTGGGTAACAGAGCATAGCCCTAGCACAGTGGTGTTTATCCATCATCTGGTAAGCAGCACTTACCTTCTAGTTCTTGATCCAGCACTAAATAAATTTTCATAGTCTAAAAGAAAATTAACATGCTATTCTCGAAAGAGCCAAAATTGTTTTTTATTATTTTTATTAAAAACATAATTATTTGCATGATGATTTAGTCCTTATTAGGTTATGCTATCATATATCTTTTCTCTGTTTTGTATTTTAAGGAAAAAAACTTCAGATTTAAAATTTTCTTCTCCTTTAAAGATACTCTATTGAAAATGAAAAGAAAAACCCCAGTCCGAAAGAAAATATTAGAGACTCTTATAGCTGACAAAGTGTTCGTATCTGTTTTACATTCCAAAAAGTTACAACTCAACAATAAAACACACAAACACAATTGAAAAAAAAGAGAGAGAAAAAAGATTTGACCAGACATTTTACAAAAGAAGTCATTTAAATGGTCGATAAATATATGAAAAAATGCTCTACATTTAAAATCATCATTATTAATAGTTAAATCACTATGAATTTCCAAATGGCTAAAGTTAGAAAGACTAATGATATCAAGTTTTAGTGTGCTTGTGGAGGAACTGGAACTCTCATACACTACTGATGGGAGTTAAGTGAAACAACTTTTTTAGAAAACTATATGACAGATGTTTTTAAAAAATTATATATAAATCTTCCATAAGACTTAACCATTCCATTTTAAGGTACTTACCAAAAAGAAATGAAAACATATATATCCACACAAAGATATGTATAAGAATATTTATAGAGTCTTTATTTACTGTAACTCCAAACTGGAAACAATCTAATGTTATTTCACAGATGCATGGATAAACACATTGGTGTATAGTCACACCATGAAACCTTACTCAGCAATGAAAAGGAATGCAAAGGCGTGAATGAATGTCAAAAGCATTATGCTGAGCCAAAGAAGACAGACATTAGAGAGTAAATATGATTCCAATTTATATAAAATTCTAGAAAGGGAAAACTGATCTATCAGAACAGAGCAGATCGTATGTTGTCAGGGGTGGGAGACATTCACTGAAAAAGAGGCGTGAAATAATTTGGGGGGGTGATGGAATATTCTTAAAAGTTTTGTTTTCTTAGGGGAAAAATGGCAAACCCAGAGTGCTGCTAGTAAAGTATTGTGGCCTCCAGTTCAAGATCAGACAAAAGGTGTAACTGTAATTCTCTTGAGACTTCAGGAAATTGTAAAAGAGTGTCTCAGTTTTCCTCTCAGTAGAAATTACTTCTAAGAATCTTGAGGACATGCCTCTTTGACCCTCTCTGCTGTGAGCCTCTGCATCCTCATAATTGATCCAAAATAAAGATCCCACCTAGAAAATATGAGTATCATTTTTGTCTAATGAATTTGATTATAATTTATACATAACAAACCCACAGGTTTTGAAAAGAATTATACCAGCGTAGACTGAAAGGAACAAATTATTCAAAACAAAAAAAGCTTTTGAGCCCTCGAACTTTGTCCTGGCAGGAAAGAGCCTGAGAACACTACTCAGCAGCAAACATGAACCATTTCTTAAGGAAGGACGATGTCTCAGAGGGTAGTGTCATGAGTCCTGAGCATGGGGCCAGTAGTCAAGAAGACCACCACCAGGGAACATATTTGGGTCCTAATCAACATATTTGCCTTCTGAGCAAAGTGAAATGGCACCTGTGCTCGCCTGGATCTCAGAATTTTTTCAGACCAGTGACCCCTATGTTATTCCCATTTTTCCTCCTCTTTTTGAGTGGAAGTATCTACTATAGTTCTCCTGATCCTGTCTCCCCATTGTATGTTGGGTATATGGGGGTCATATAGCTTGTTTACTTCATGATCTACAGATCAAGAAGAGGTACCCATGACTAACGTCAATTGCACCTGGGTCTGATTTACATTATGTGATCCTGGATTTAAAGTGTGATCCTGATGTTGAAATGGAACGCAACTTTGAGGGTTTAGGGAGTTTTGTGAGTGTTTTTTGAAAGCAGGAGGAATGTGCATCATCTTTGGCCAGAGGAATAACAGTGGTAGCTACTTTCCAAAGATGTCCCCTGTTGTGACTTTATTAAATAAACATTTGTTAAGTAGAGTCTCAACTAGTTGGATGGTGAGCTGAGGTTCAACAAAAGATTGCAAGAGAATTAAGAGTGAGAAATTTATTACTCACAGGTCCTGGAGAAAGTACATGACAAGCCTGGGGGGACCACATAGCGAGGTCAAGGCAGGATGCAGCAGAGAGACCTGGCAGGAACTGGGGCACATGCCTTTATTGGGGTCCCAGTGGGGTGCTTTGGGGTTTCTGATCTAATCCTGGATTGGTCAAACCAAAAAAGTGAAGTTTGGTAAGCTCCATGGGGGTCTTATCTGTGGGGTGCATAAGGGAAAGACCTAGGAGGCAAAGGAGACTTTATCACAAGGGCCTTTGAGGAAGTCATATCAGGAACTTACATTTGCTTGGGACTCTGAAGGCTGTCATCTAGGACACGTGCTTACATGAAGGGCTGATGTTAGTTTAAGCCCCTCACAGGCTGCTTGGCCAAACAAAATGGAGGCCAAGACAACAATACCATGGAGTCGTTTAGCTATACTCTTAACAGCCCCCAATGAACCACACATCCTGGTCTTCAAGTCTCTCTATAGTCCTCTGTCACACTGGATCTGCACTCTCCTTGTGATTTGCTTTAACCAACTAAATGTAGTACAGGTGTCATTGAGCCAATTCCTGGTCTAAGTCTGAAGAAGTCTTCGGAGGTTCTGCCTTGGTTTTTAGGAGAACCCTGAGCTGCCAGGTACAAAAATTGGCTGTCTTGTTGAAGAGCCCATTGGGATGCTCAATCATCATAGCATCCCAGCAGAGCCCAGCATTCTCCACCAAAGTGTCAGACACATAGTGTGCCACCTTGGATGCTGTAGATCCAGATGACATCCCATAGAGCTGGGCTTAGTTGATTCGCAGAATGGTGAAGATAATAAAATGGTGTTGTTTTAAACCACTAAATCTTGGGGTGATTTGTTTTGCAGTAATAGATAACTGAGATACTCATACAAGCCACTAAAGATAAGATTTTATAGAATAAAAATGAATAAATTGGCTAATTATGATTTTCTCAGTTTGAACTTGAGTTAAGGTTAACTCTTTTTCTCTGGTGTATAATTACATGGCCACTGAGTCTTGTACAGCTGTTGCTGTATTAACTATTATGCTTTTGGTTGTTTAGCTTCTTTCTTAAGGCTGCTTTTTACAAAGTTAAATGAAAGTTTAAGCCATTTATAGATCTTGGAATGAAGAAGATACCAGATGTCACATATGTGATGAAAATATTCATAATCTTTCTGTTGTCTTTAAAAAAATCTTTCAACATCCTTTAGTGGAAGTTTAGATTTGTATCTGCTATCAGTCACAGGAAAGCAGATAGTTTTTTTTAATTCATAAAGTATTTTAAAGAGATCTCTAAGTATTTTTAATAGTGTTTTTGTTTTAATGATGGAAAATGGGATAAAGAGACTCAAGCATGTTCTAAAAATGTAAATTAATCTTTTGGAAGTTTCTAGCTTAGAACTTGGCATACTAGTCATGCTGAAATATATTAGGAGTATATGTGATGATCAGAAACAGCGATTCTTTAATAAGTTGGTACTCCAAAAACATTCTGATAGGTCTCAATGCTTCCACATTAGCTTAATTATAGGTGGCCATTACAAAAAGCTACATTCTTTGCCTTATTCCTCAAGGAGCTGCATTTCAGGCCAAAGTTTTATTCTCTTATCAGCAAAATCTTGGGATTACCTCTAGCTTCTTAATTATTTTTCATCCTCAAAACCATGCAAAAAGTAACTTAGAGGCTTTTGGTATTTAGTTTGAATCAACATATCTTTATACACACACAGACATTGAACTCTGGAATTTATCCAGTACTATCAACTTGATTTAGCATAACTTCATTTTTATGCTAAGTAACTCATGACTGGAAGAGCCAAGAGAAGTGTAATAAACAAATTTTACTTTTTATAGAACAACAATTCCTTGGAGACTGAGTGTTCTCCAACCTCCCCCACCCCTTAAGTGAGCTACCTAAATGAAAAGATTGGACTTCTAAATTATTCACTAGAACTTTTTACATTTTTAGACTTCTCTGAGAGTGTACACATCATAATGACATTAGATTTAAAAGTTACTGCTGTTGTTTCCAGGAAAAAGCCTTAGGAATTAGAATCTGTTGGCAAGTATACTTACTAAAGAGAAGAATGGAATGACAGAAAAAGGAAAATATTTGAGTGATTCTGGCTATACAGAAACAAACTATCACATCCAAGTTTTTTCCGGAGGATAACCTCTAGAGCTTAATCTTTAGGCAATTAAATTATAAAGAAACATTTGTTTTTAAGCTCAGATATAAGGACTCTTCCTTAAAAACACCTAGTGAACAGGTAAACACTCTCTCTGAAAAGTGGACAAATGATATGAATAGCAAATTTACAGAAATACAAATGACAAAAAAAATATGTGAAACACTTCTTAATCTCACTAAAAATCACAAATATGCAAATTTAAAAATATGATATTTTAATTCACTAGGGGCAAAAATGGGGAAAAAAAGAAAGATAATAAGTTAATCAAAAAGTGTGAGGAAACAGGTTCTCTTATACCCTGTATGAATACTTTTTGACCTGGCAATTCCACTTACCATTATCTGGCTTAGAAATCCCTCCGTATGTGCATTCATAAGTATAAAAATTGTTGCATTGTTTCAAATAATGAACATATGGAAGCAATATAGATATCTATTAATAGGAGATGATTATATAATCTAAGAATATCCATAATGCGTTTTATTTTATTTTTTACTTTTTAATTTTTTTATTGAAGCATAGTTGATTTACAATGTTGTGCTAATTTCAGGTGTATAACAAAGTGATTCAGTTATACATACATATCTATCTATTTTTTCGGATTCTTTTCCCTTACAGATTATTACAAAATATTGAGTATAGTTCCCTGTGCTATAACTTCCTTGCTGGTAATCTATTTTATATATGGTAGTGTGTATATGTTAATCCCAAATTCCTAATTTACCCCTCCCCCACCTTTCCCCTTTGGTAACCATAAGTTGGTTTTCTATGTCAGTGGGTCTATTTCTGTTTTGTATATAAATTCGTTTGTATCATTTTTTTTAGAGTCCACATATAAGCGATATCATATGATATTTGTCTTTCTCTGTCTGGCTTACTTCACTAGGTCCATCCATGTTGCTGCAAATTACATTTTAAAAGACTGAGACAGATGTAGATGTATTGTAAAATAAAAGTATTCAAGCTATATTATTAAGTGAAGAAAGCAAGTTGTAAACCAAAATACACATTTTTCCATTTATTAAAAAATCACAAAACAAAACTACAAGTTTACGTATGACCATATATGTATTCTGATACATATATGTGATGTGATACATGCATGCCATGCTGAGTATAGTGACCCTGGGGCAGGAGGAGGGAAAAATAATGAAGTAAGGGCTCTGCATATATTTATTCTGTAATTACACAGAAATAAAAAATGGGAAAAATTTAAGGTGCAACTTGAAAGAATCCCTTTTTTGGTTTTAAACTATGTTTAGGTAAACAATCAGTAATCAAATACTTTCATAATTCCAACTTTCAAAGTGAGGTTAGTGATTGCTATGGAATATAAATGTAATTTTTAAGGTCCATTATCTAGTGGGGTATAAATAAAATCTTTGTAATCCAGAACAATAAGCATGATAGACAATAGACAGCAGAGCTTGAGTGTATGGACTTAGTGACACTGAACATGTTGCTTCACCTCTGTTCCTCTCTTTCCTCACTTGTAAAATGGACCTAGTAAGTTCCTAGGGGAGATCAAAGAAGATATTGTAGGAAAATATTTCATATGCTGCCAAGCACCTAAGTCCTCAGAAATTTATACCTATTTTAATTTAGTCATAATAAATAAAACAAACTTAGAAATTTAAAACGACATCTTCAGTCACTGATTAGAACAAAGTGAAGAAAGCCAGGGAGCACTAACTCAAATGATTAACCCAATTTAACAGAATCCTTAAAAACGTTAGTTTTATTCCACTCTATTTCTTTCCTCATTAAACTTTTCACTTGAAATGTAGCTTTAGCAAATCAAATAATTCTTCTAAATGTAAGTAAATGTTTCCATGTCCCTGTAGAGCCATAAGCTGACCAGAATTCAGAATGGCACCTGGTAAAGGAGGGTCTGCAAAGTGAATTAGAAATGAACGTTGTCTTGCGATATGTTTGAAACACTGTAATACTTGCATTTTAAATTTAGCTCAACTTTGTATTGTTTAAGGTTAAAAGATACTTCAGGGTTAGCCATATGATAAGCAAGAAAGACTGATTCTGTGCCACAGGAGCTAAGTAAGACCAGGACTGCCAAAACTATTAGAACCTGTTAGAAAGCAAAGCCAATAAGAGGAGCACAAAGTGGTACTTCTACACTCAACATTGAGCTTTATCTAAGTAACTTTGTAGAAACGATGAGTAACTTGGGAACTTTTGCTTAGAAACATGATAATGTTACTGGAACTGTTAAATTTCTGATCTGAATAATTGTCTGAATGCACAAATAATTCAGCTGATAATAGTGTGTAATTTTAATATTCTGAACTTAAAAAACATAATTAATACTGCTTGAAGATCTCTTTCACATTTTGCCTTTATTCCTTCAAAAAAAGAAAGTTCCCTTGTCTTTTTTCTTTTTGGAGGGTGAGGCATACTCATATTTTAAAAGGAAGTGGTGATTAGCATCCCTATTCTGTTGTCTTCATTGGAAAGTATGGATTCTTTTTAGGTAAGCCAAGTCTCCCTTCAGACTACAAAACTGATGATGAAGCAAAAATATTCACACTTTAAAGTCAGAAGGAACAGCTTGCTGGGTTGACAGAGGCAAGTGGAGAGAAATGTGCCTGGAGTTGTTAATGAATCCAGAAACACAGCATGGCATTTAAGTTAGTTAGAAGGGATGGAAGATGAATCCCTGGAATACAAATAATGTTAGTTAACATTTATTTTGCTCTGAAAGTACACTTATTTAATTAAATGAAAGAAGCATCATATTCCTCTACCAATTTATAATCTGTATGAATGGAAAAATCATTAAGTAGCTAAACTCAGAACTAAATAGACAATTTGTGTGTTTGTGTTCATGTGCTCAGAGAAAGAGATTGTAAGAGGAAATAGGAAGATGTATTTATGGACCTTTGGGGGTTCTATCATAAACCATTAATAAATAACTCACCAATTTATTGGACCTGTTGAATACATTTTACATTTTTACTTACCTGAGAAAGGGAATTCTCTTATTTCTGGAAGTAGAATAGAAAAGAGGCTAACTGTGTATCGAATAACTACTATTTTTACCAATAGTATAAATTAAACATTTTTTACAACAAAGATTTCCAAATACAACTCAATTCATGGTTTATGTTACATGCAATAAAATTATTCGTTACTGTATCAGAGAAATAAAAGCTATATGGAATGTATGAAATTCACTTAAGGGATTCCTGGTGGGCGTCATAAAGATATACGCTCTTAAGAAGAGCTAAGACTGCAATGTAATGGGCCCACTGGATGATGATACAGAGTTTGTTAGAATTCTCATGTTAAGGTGCCATGGACAGAGAAAATTAAACAGTGATTTCAGATGGGTCCCACAAATTGAAAGTCATGAGGGCAGATGCTCTGAATTTTGCAGGCTAAATTTTGATCCATTTTCATCTACATCAGCACCTCAATAAAACCTTGCTCTAGATTGTGTATCAATAAGGATTTATTTAAGGATAATTACAATGTTTTTTAAGGAATACTGTAATGGTCAGTTAGCATTCAAATATACTCAGTATACTTTTGATTAAACTGCTTTTGTAATTCTTTTATTTGGCATTACAAAAGTCTCTTCATTATTTTGCTAACAATCTTTAGGCACAATAATATTTAACAATTTGCAATTTACCACAACTGAAATTGAATCTCTTATGTTTTGAAGCTAGTGTGCTGTACTTAGCTTCACCATCCATCTCAATTTGGGCTTTTATTGTTCTCTCTTCATCATCTTCTACACAGCTACACTCCATGATGAAAACTTTGTTGCTCTGTGAAATATTTCCCAGAAAATAGTCAACTGATAATGTTGGTGAGTAGTAAAGAGACCTAAGAAAGTAGCAATTCTTAACCCTCAAATAGCTTTATGCATGATTTTGGCCTTGTGTTTGTAGGACCGTTAAGAGTCTGAAGAAACCACTTTTCTTTTTTTTTCATTCTGTATTACTGAATTTTGAAAGAAGTAATTATGTACTATAATAGTATTCTTGACTTTGAAAATTCTTGAAAGTCTCAGGGAGTATCCCTTGAGTATGCTAGGGTCTCCTGTAGCAGGAATAGATTTATAGGACACTTGTAGTTTACATGAAGCTTTGAAATTCAAAGTTAATGAGGTTCCCCCTTTCCCCTCCACATGGTGGCCCATACAAATGGAGATGTCAGAACAAAATGAAGTATAAACTCCTACTGCAGTTGGGGGGTGTCTAATTTTATTATAATGTGGAAGGAAAGAGAGAGGACAAAACAAACAATAACATTTATATTCATCTCGTAAGGAAAAGCAGTGTTGGAACAGTTTCTGGAGATTTTAAGTAAGAAGTTAGAAAATATAGATATTCAGAAATCAAATGAGAGAATGTGTGGAATAAGACAATACACAAGCTGTTACTGAGTCACGGTGTGATTACCAATGATCGCCATTGCCTTAGGGTAGAGCCAGCATGTAGAGCCAGACACAGGGTGTCTGTCCTGAATCCTTACCAAGGGCATTATTTTAGACAATAAAGCCTTAAGTACTCAAGGTGAAGACAAGGGAAGGTGTTAATGAACTAGAGTCCCATTCAGTCCCTCATTGAGGCTATGATATCTCTGTACACACTTAATGAGCAGTTTATTTTATACTTTAATCTTGTTGATCACAGTATTCTCCTGCACACATACATTTCATAACCACTTTTACTTTTTAATGTTTTAACATTTATTTAATATTAATTCTACTCAAAACGAAAGGGAAGCTACTAGAGTAAAAAATCCCCAAGTTTGTAGACTACAGCCACATGAAAGAGAAAGTCAAGCTAATATTTGGCAAGTGACAAATATGCCAAATGGGAAAATATGCAGCAAATAACTTTGGTCCTGAGCGGTTTTGTGAGTATTAAATGAGATAAAACTTACACAATCCCAGGCATCTAGTAAGCACTCAGTGTTAGCAATCGCCTTTATCAGCCAATCTTAGGATACAGATTATGTTACACCCCTTTCTGTGTTTCTCTAAACTGGTGATTGATAACTTTATGCTCTCATTTATCTTTCTTAATTAAATCTAATTAAGCCAGCTTTTAGGAATGATAAGATTTATCTGTTATGTTCCCTCTAAGAATTGTCTGTCCAGTAGTGATATAATGTGAACTACAAATATGAGCCATATATGCCATTTTAAATTTTGTAGTAACCATACCAAAAAAAGAACAAAAATAAAAAAGTGAAATTAATTTGATTTATATACTTTAACCCAGTACTTACAGAATATTAATTTCATTGATTTATATGTAATCATATAAGATTATTGAGATCATTTACATTTTTTAAGTTCAAAACTCTAGTGTGTATATTACATTTACACACATCTCGGTTCATACTAGTCATATTTCAAGCATTCAATAGCCAATGAGACTATTAGTTACATATTGGATGATGCAGATGTATATAAAGACAGAATAAACTAAGCTAAAGGAAGTCATCTCTAATTATGTATTTTCAATTATTTGCAAGTGAATGAGCTAATTTTTTTTCATGGGTCATGATGCGTAGGGAGAGTAGCAAAGCTAGGACCAAAGACCTATCCTCCAACTTAGATATTTCAAACTTTTGTAGGACTCTATGATTATCTAATCATTAGAAGTTATCTATCCCTTTTTTTTCAGTGCAATAAAGAGCCTATTAGGTTTTTCTTTGATATTTATGATTTTGGTAAGTTTGATGGACAACACTGAATGTCCTACTTCTGTTTATTTAGCCTAAAAATGCTTAAAGAGAGAAATAGCAGGAAGAAGAGATAATGTAGAAAGGATGATAGAAATGATTAACTTAGCAAGGTCAAAGGTCAATGCCAAATATAATTTTCAGTGATTGATAAATATTGAAAACTGTTTAGATAGGGTAGAGAAAAATGATGTGGGAGGGTGGGTGCAGCTATTTTAATTAATTAGAGTAGTTAGGGAATGAAGTGAGCAGTCATGTGTATTTCTGGGAGAAGAACAGGCCAAGGGAACAGACAATGCAAAGGCCTTGAGATGATAAAGTTCTTATTATGGTTGGAGTAAATATAAGAGGTAGAATACTAAGTTTGAAGTTTATCAGGGAGCCAGATCATGTAGGCAATGATAATAAGTTTAGATTTCTATTCTGAATAAGACAGGATGCTAACAGAGGGTTTTGAATAGGGAAGTAACATGATCTAATTTACATTTTGAAATGATCCTTTTAGCTGTTCTGTGAAGAGGAGATCATAAAAGGTAAAGACAAAAATTTTTTAAAGTCTTTTAAATAGTCCTGAGAATAGGTAATGGTGGCTTGGAGCAGAGATGTAGGGATGACTGTGATGAGACGTGGTTAGATGCTGGATATATTTGAAGATAGAGCCATCATAATTCATTGATATATATGAGACAGAGTCAAGGATGACTCCAAGGTTGTTAATTTGAGCAGTTGGAAGAAAGAACTTGCCAGTTACTGAGATAGAGAAGATTGGTAAGGAAACATGTTTAAGAGGAGGGGAGCAGTTAAGTTTCAGATATAAGTTTAAAATGCCTTGGACATACAACTATACCCATTGGAGGATAGTTGAATATATATTATGTATTTAAGTCCAGTGATTAGGAAAGAGATTACAGTTGGAGATGTAATTTTGAGTGTCTTCAGTCTATACATGTGTGACTGAGCAAATCCCAAAATTTATTTATAAATATTATTCATTGATTAATTTGATTAACATTTATGAGAGTACTGTGCTATGTTCTATTTAATAATGATAAAAAGAAATTTCTTTGCAATCACATCCCTTTATTTTAAAGTGTTAATTTAATTACCCTATGTCAAGTTATACTTAAATATTAAACTTTTTTTTTTTTTTTTTTTGTGCGGTACGCGGGCCTCTCACTGTTGTGGCCTCTCCCGTTGCGGAGCACAGGCTCCGGACGCGCAGGCTCAGCGGCCGTGGCTCACGGGCCCAGCCGCTTCGCGGCATGTGGCATCTTCCCGGACCGGGGCACGAACCCGTGTCCCCTGCATTGGCAGGCGGACTCTCAACCACTGTGCCACCAGGGAAGCCCAAACTCCTTTTTTTAACTAATTACAATAAAGGCACTCTTCCTAAATTCTGAAAATATAACCATTTTCTGTAAGTAACACATAGTCATTTTATAAATTTATTTATTTATTTTTGGCTGCATTGGGTCTTTGCTGCTGTGCGTGGGCTTTCTCTAGTTGCGGCGATCGGGGGCTACTCTTCGTTGCGGTGCGCGGGCTTCTCTTTGCGGTGGCTTCTCTTGTTGCAGAGCACGGGCTCTAGGCGCACGGGCTTCAGTAGTTGTGGCTCGTGGGCTCTAGAGCACAGGCTCAGTAGTTGTGGCACACGGGCTAAGTTGAGGCATGTGGGATCTTCCCAGACCAGCGATCAAACCCATGTTCCCTGCATTGGCAGGCGGATTCTTTAACCACTGCACCACCAGGGAAGTCCCCACATAGTCATTTTAAAAGAGAATACCTAATATGACTTCAGGCTTTTAGTATATCTTTTTCAAGACTCCTTGAATCTCTAGCATTGAGTTCTTTTGTTAGTTAAGTATTTTATACGTCCTTAAATTGTGCATAGAATTGCACCAACTACCTAAGTATCTGCTTAAAAGTATAAAATTTAGACTAAAAAGTCTTGTAAACTTTTATTATAATTTGATCATGTTACCAGTAAAGAGCCAGTTTCATTTTTCATAAAATGATCCAGTAATACTTTCTTTTAAGAATGATTACCTAAGTGATCTGTAGTCCATTCATTCTTTGATATACTCTAAACTTTTTCTTTGTATCAAGTCACACAATTATTCATATACTTGCTTTCTTGTAAAATATATTCTACTTTATTGAGCTTTTCTACACATTAAGTGACTTTTTGTGTTGCTGCTGTAGGAAACTTGACATTCCTGTTATTTTTAAAATTCAATAAATATCTGTTGAAAGCCTGCTAGGCTCTGAGTTCTTTATTTATTGTAGTGATATATATTTAAAATATGTATTTATTTCGAGGTAATTGTTAAGGAATTAGTTTCTTTCATTGTCATATAGAATTTTCATATATTTCTCTAAGAAATTGATTTATTTTTATCTTAAGATTAATATAAGTGTTAGAATTGATAATGTTGCCCTCATTTAGTATACTAGGAAGTTCAGAATCTTTTTTACAATCCAACTCTCTCAACTGTAGAGGACCTATGATTTGATGTTTGTATACTCTTTTTTGACTCTAATTTTATTGTATTCTCAATTCTTAATTTTTTGTATTCTGTTGGTTTCATATATAATTGTAATCAATTCAGATCTCTTTTGTGATGAAGCCAAGTATATATGTATATATACATATATGCTTAGGTATATACATGTACATATTGTGGATATATCTATAACTACATCTATATGTATCTATGGAGAATAAGTTGTATTATCGTCAAAATATTTACTGCCCTTCTCTATCTGATTGTTCTTTACCAGGTTATTACTGAAGGAAGATAATATTCTCGGTACCACTGGTATCAGACTGGTCCAAGTGTCTTGACTTGGTTGATGAAATGTGACACATGTGACATATGCCACTTCCAAGCAAAAGCTTTTAGAGCCTGTACTTGGTTCCGCCATTGTTCTGTTCCCTCTGCCAAGAAATTAGTAAGTCCTAGGTAGTAGCCACTCATCACCTTGGTCTCAGAGCTTAGCTACAGCTGAACCATGAAAAGCATATAACAGGAATAACAAATAAACCTGTATTGTAACCCACTAAGAGTTGGTGATTGTTGATACCACAACTAACTAATTTAAGCTAATACACTTTACTCATATATATATACATACACACATGCATGTATGTGTGTGTATCTTATCTGTTATCTATGTGATAAGTGAATTGATTTCTCTTTACATATAAAGTACCTAAACATATTAGTGCCTTTAGAGATTATTACATTTTAAGTATATTTTTGTCTATTCAAAAATATAAATTTATGTATTTTTTCTAAGGTCTAGATACATCATCAGTAACTCCAAGTATAATTGTAGAAACAAGTAACATATTATACCATACATCATAGCTAATATGGCCACTAGCCATGTGGGGCTGTTTAAATTTAAATTAACTAAAATTAAAAATAGAGTTTCTTAGTTCAACTAATCACATTTCAAGTGCTCAAATAGCCACATGTGGCTAGTGACTAGTGTAATGGATAGCACAGATATAGAACATTATTGTCATCCCAGAAAGTTCTGTTGGAAAGTTCTATTACAGAATAAAAGAATGTTCTTTTTACTTGCAGTACAGATATTTTTGATTTCCTACTTTTCCTTCTAAGTAAAGTGGTGACAATTTTTTGATCATGGCACTGTTTTATTATTATTTTTGCCACAAAATATCACAAATTGGCAGAAGCATTTTAATGAGGAAATGTCTGAATGAAAAGTCATTATATGTTGTCCACTTAATAGATGAAAAACCCAAGATAAATTTTTATGGCATTTTCTATTAGGATATAAATAATTGGACTGCAGAGCAGGCATATTTCAGAGTTCAAAGTGACATTACTACTCCCCCTATTAGAGCTAAATAGTGAGCCACTCTGATGAAACTCACTTTTAGAATTAATTTGACGAGTGTATTAAAATACTACAAAATACGCTATCACTCTAGACTTTATTCTTCAGCTAAATGAAGTAGCTGTCATTTTAGTAAACAGTTAATAATTAGTGAAAAATACTAGATGATGCATTTGAGTGACAGTTAAGGGAGTCAGAGGAAAAAGCCAAAAGCTTCATTTAAAAGTGCCAGAATGCTTTCTGAAATGTTCTGTATACCGATCATTCTCATCTTATTATTTTTATTATCATCTTGTCAAAAGTAGCCATTAGAGGCAATGGGCATTCAGCCATGTTGAATAAAATTGAATTTCGTCATGGAAATATTCTGTTAGAAAATGTCACAATAGTTTCCATCTTTTGTGCTTCTAAAAGTGAAACTGATTAGTAATAACATTAGGTATAGTAAAATGTGTCCAGGATTTCACAGTTGCTTTTGTGGCATTGATCTGCAAGTTAATGAGATTTTTGTGTGCTACCTTTTTAACCTGACAAGCCGCCCTGTACAGTTGTTCTTACAAAGTCATACAGATGAGTACCTGCTTGCGTATTGGTAGTTTTATATGTAGATTTTTAAGAGGTTACATTGAACAGGATTGAAATGAAATTCCTAATTTTTTAAAGATAACGACGATAAAGTCTTTCTTTTTTCAAAAAAGGAAGATAATTTAATGACATACCTTAGTTACATACCATGAATCCTTTTCTGTACTTGGATGAGTTAGTGTTGACTATTGATTACTAAAGCATGACATGTAGGATGAGAATGTTGCTGATTAACTGCTGCTACTTTGATTGTGGATATTGTTGGTACAATGCACAATTAAAAGTTAGAGTCAGTTGATATCAAAGTAAAAAAAAATTTTAATGGTATCTTGATATACCAGATAGTTTCTTCCAGCATTCTGTAGGGTGTTGGAAAAAAATGTTTATTTTGTATCACAACATGAAATGTTAAACATTTTATTGGAAAACTCACAATTCTTGTTCCTTGATATCTCCATAGCTGTCTCAGTATAAATCCCAAACTTGCTTAGACTAGGAAGTCGAACTAACCAGTCTCTTAGAATAACATTTAATTTGAAAACTATTTAGGTCTTTTTCATTTAGGGAGTTAATGCCTCTCATGTGCTATAACCTTGAATTGTGTTGCCTGCATCTAATTGGTGATGATGATGCTAATGCCAGATATAGTTTGGGAGCATCATGTGTTCCTGGAAGAAATGTGTTCTGTACACGCTGGCAGTTTTAGAAGAAAGAGGCCTCGCATACCAGCAGACCAAGACTTTTCTTTAAAGAATCTATTACCAAAATAACAAGCTGTCATACAGTTTTTTAAGGAGGTCTTTTGAAAAGAATGAATGTGATGAAGTTTTAAGGTAACACTTAACCTGATTTCTTGGGAAATTTTTCCAGGTAGTTACAATATTTGCTAGAAGCATAGCCCTACATACATATTTCATTATGAACATTATGAAAATTCCCCAAATTATCAGTAGGTAATTTATAAACAATTCACTAATTTGAACAGTTGCCACAATTCGCCATTCTTTCCTCATCTGTTTTTGTTATCTCCAGGGTTGTCTTTCCCAAATCCCTAAAGCAGCATTCTGAATGTCCAGAATGCATTGCTATCTTCCTTCTTCCTAATATAACCCTCTTTTTAAAACTTCTATTCCAAGCTCCAAGGTTATTTTATGATTCATTTAAAGCAATTTTCCTATCAACCATTATTGGTCAGGAGATGGGCACATGATTCAAGGTTGCCCAGTGAGACCAAAGAGAGGAAATTGTATTCCTTAGTTGAGGGAGAGGTGTCTCTGTCTTACAGTGGATGTGAACAAAGAAGCATTTTGTGGAGTTGCTGCTAGTAGTTATCTTGTGACTATGACCAGAGTTGGACAGTGGAAGAATTAACATGCTAAGAATGGCAGAGTGCAGAGAAGCAAGAATCTGGGTCCATAACAGCATCATTGCGCCACAGCATCATGAGTTGCAACTTCATACACATTTCACTGTAAAAATTATGTATTAAATATCAGTTTGAAAATATCACTTGTATTAAAGTTCAGCTGCATTAAAACAACTGTTATGAGAAAGTCCAGAAGTCTAGGCATATGGTTAAGAACACTTTTATAGAAAAATTCTCTGAATCACTTACCCAAGTGTAGGAATACAACCCTTTTGTAGGATGGGGACTGCTTGTGTAATCTATGCCTTGTAAAGCATTTAAGTAATGCGCAATGAATATTAAGTTGCCTCTTTATCATATTTTAACTTTCCCATAAATTTCAACCATTAACTTAAAATCGTGTCAGTAATTATCCAGTCTTGGAACAAACAGATTTTTCCTGCCTTGAATCAGATAAAAAGATTGAGTCTGACCATGTTTTGTGCTACCATTTGAGAATCTAAATCCAAACATTTACTAAGAGAATAGCTCTTATATTAATGATGCATTGACATCCTGATTTAGGATTTGTGATTAGGCACAAATAAAATTGTGCCTACAATTAATGAGTTGTTTTGTGTTTTCTTTTTCAGATTGACTATATAAACAAAAATCAGTACTTGAAATATATATGAGGTGATACTTTCCATGTAGGTCAAGGCTATGATGAAAAACTATGGTTTCATCTTTTCAAAAAGATGATATATAAACCATAATATGTCATTTCTCTCAAGAGAAAATTTTTTTTCAGCTGCAGGTGATCAGAATATGCTATGACTTAGGAAAGGATACCAATAATTTCTTCTCTCCCCTGCAAGGACAGCTTTCTCATTACAACCCAGGTCCCATGGAGTTAGTTGACTGAGACCTGGACAGAAGTGTGGTAATATCTCCTAATAACAATGTTTATAATGAGGCCAATGACACTTTATCTGTGTAAACATTTTTGACAAGTATTTCCAAGTGCTCTGGGAGATAGTGCTCCCATTTTATAAAGAAATGAGCAGAGGTTAGGAATGGCTTTTTATTAGTATCCCAGAAAAGATCAAGCAAAGTGCTTTTTTATTAATACCTTGATCTACCCAAAATTCCAAATCTATTTCTATATTCTGTAATACTCAGAACATGGTGCTTTTATGGTCAGAGAGCTGGCTGCAATTCTCCATGAGGTATTATGCTCTAATGAACTTCCAGTTCAGCTATCAGTCCAGGGGATAAGGCCTATTTTATAGCTTAAACTTCATCTTCAATCTAGTAAGGTCCAGGAACTTTTAACCCTGTGGCCTGGTAATGCTTTGTCGGGGTCTTATAGAATAAGATTGCTTAACTGGAGTCTTAACCTCCTTTCAAAAATTCTCTAAAAAAATCTCTGGTCCTATCAAGGCATCTATTTCAGACTCACCTGTTAAGTTTACTGCTACCTTAGTGATGCCACTTCCTGTGAAGGCATATAGCACATGAAGCAAAAATCCTGAGGGAGAAGTGAAAATGTGATACATCCCTTTTGTGAATATAAATCATTCTTTTGTGTTTCAAATATTCTTTCAAAGTAAGCTGCTGATGTGCATTGCTTCATATCTAGTTTCATGAAGACTTTTCTTCCCCATTAACTTGACATAGAGAGCATCAATCCTGGGGTTGGAATAAATATCGAGTTCAGTTGCTTTGCTTGCAGTCAGTTTATAATCACCACACATCCTTATGCTCTTGTCATATCTGAACAATGGAGACTAAAGAAGTTGCTCACACTGTGAGGGGCATAGACTGAATAATTACGTGCTTTTCCAGATAAAGGAAAGATAGCTTTCACCCTGCAGCGAGCTCTAGATTCAACGAGGTATAACATCCTCAGGGCTGGATCAAGTTTTACATATGAGGAAATTTTTTACCAATGGCAATATTCTGACATATGAAATTGTTATAGAGGCCATACTGAAAGAATCATGGAATGTTAAACCGAGTGAGACCTTAAAGTTCATCTTATGCTACTCCTTCATATACAGATATGCTATTTGCTCCTAATACATTGTCTAGCCTGGAATCAATAAAAAAGTTAGAAGTCGAACTGAGAATGGACATTTAACCTCCTGGCTTTCAATTCAGGCTGCTTTCACTATGAAATAATTTGAGGTATGAATATCAAAGTTTAATTAAGTAAAGCATTTCATAATTATATTATTATAGGGTAACATGGAAAATGAGTTTCTGA
Organism: Globicephala melas; assembly: GCF_963455315.2. NCBI lineage: Eukaryota > Metazoa > Chordata > Mammalia > Artiodactyla > Delphinidae > Globicephala > Globicephala melas. Next base: position 54,599,347 of record NC_083327.1, on the reverse strand, counting down.
GAAATTGTGACTTTCTAGATGTTATGTAGTAGTAACAGAACTGACATTAACATCCTTGTTTCTTTTTTAAAAATCGATGTATAATTGACATACACCATTGCATTAGTTTCAGGTGTACAGCATAGTAATTCTATATTTGTGTATTTTGTGAAATGATCAACACATTAAGTCTAGTTAACATCTGTTACAGTACATAGTTAAAAACTTTTTTTCTTGCAATAAGAACTTTTAAGATTTACCCTCTTAGCAACTTTCAAATATGTGACATAGTATTATTAACTATAGTCACCATGCTGTATATTACATAATTATGTCTTATTTATATTATACTTGGAAGTTTATACCTTTTGACCCCCTTCGCCCATTTTAACCACTTGTAACACCCCACCTCTGGCAACCACCAATTTGTTCTCTGTATCTATGAACTTAGTGGTGTTTTTTGTTTGTTTGTTTTTGTTTTGTTTTTTAGAGCTGAGACCATATAATATTTGTATTTTTTTCTATCTGACTTATTTCACTTAACATAATACCTTTAAGTACTTATAGTTTGACACAGTAGTGCAAGTTCATTGTATAACATACCTGCTGCACTGTTGTTTTTTCCATACAAAATTATAGCGTAAAGATATTTATAAGTATTATAGGCCATCTTTTTAAATGACTTTAAATATCTACCTTATGGAGTCACCACAGTTTCTCTAGTTATTCTGCATTATTTGGAATTTTAATTGTCATTTGAATGGTTGTTTCTAATTTTTCTCTATAAAACATTTTGTATCTAAGATTAGTTCTTAGGCTTATTTCCCACAAGTAGAATTATGGGTCAAGGGTATAGTAATATTTAAAAGCCTTGATACCTATTTCCAAATCACTTTCCATAAGAGCTGGGGAATAATTTAAGCTCTCTCAAGTTAGTATGTGTGAGAGTGCTTTTTTGGTCACCTTGCTTGATTGCTTTGTGAAGTTAGAGGACTATGTTTAAATATCTCTAAAGCTGAGGGGCCATCTTGGCATAAGTTCCACTGTGTTTTATTTCTTTCTGTTAGTCTTTTCCCCATACTTTTCAGTTATACATTTAATACAATATGAAGGATCTGGAGTAATATAAGGATATTAAGGGGAGTTGGGAAATTGAAGGAGGAAGAATGAGCAAAAAGAGACTACTAAAGACAAATTTTGTTTCTGCTGAAAATTTCCGAAGGATCAACCACTGTTTAACTTTCTGAGGTCAGTGAGCAGATGATTCTGGAAAATCCAATAAAGGCATTTTCAGCTTCTGTAACTTATTGAAGAATAATTGCCAGGAGCAGGCAATGAAAAGTCTGTTCTAGGGGCAACTCTGATTATTGTATCTGATATCAGATTTTGGAGAGTTGGTCAATTTTAATGATTTAATAAAAGCTTTATTTCCAGATCTCAGTTATTTGTCTTTACTATCTAGGTTTTTTTTCTGTGCCAAAAGCAATTTTCAAAGGGTAACATATTAAATTGTTAAAAGTAAAGCCTAGGGCTTCCCTGGTGGTGCACTGTTTGGGAGTCCGCCTGCCGATGCAGGAGACATGGGTTCGTGCCCCGGTCCGGGAGGATTCCACGTGCTGAGGAGCGGCTGGGCTTGTGAGCCATGGCCCCTGGGCCTGCGTGTCCCGAGCCTGTGCTCCGCAACGGGAGAGGCCACAGTAGTGAGAGGCCCGTGCACTGCAAAAAAAAAAAAAAAGTAAAGCCTAGCGAGCTGTTGTGCTTTTACCTAAGGAAACACTTGTAGGCATAATACAGAAATGACTAGAATAATTAACATACACTACTTTTCACTATTTATTCATATTTTCAACATAACTTATTCTAAGTGCAAGATTTGCTTTTATGATACATTGTGTACCTGAGAAATTTGGGTTAAGATTTATGAAAGAAATTGAGTTAATCATCTTCATCTTCATCATCACACATATGTCAAGCAGCCTGGGACACAATAAGATGTCTGTAGTTTTGTTTGAATTCAGCATCTGTCCACAAAGCTAATTACCAAGGCAACTAGAAAATGCTTCTGCATCTTTCTTAAGAGAGTCTATCTTGAGAAACCTTTATACTCCATCCCCACTACCTTTAAAGACTGAATAGCTCATCCTCTGAACATTACAGTTCTGCCCTATTCTTTTCCCAGATATCTCATTCTTTAAATCCTCTTAAACACCAAGCATATTTCTAACATGAATTTCTTTCTTTCATTCCATTCACATCCATGAATTTCTAAATGTTAAGCTGACTTTTCTATTTAATTTAACTTTGGATAAGAGAAAAATTGAGGGTGATGACATTTTCTCAGTCTTAAACTTCATATCTGGAGTGTTTGGTGCCCAGATTAGCATACAAGTGACAAACTTGAAATTAAGAGGCTCTAATGCAAAACTAGCAGCAGAGCTGAGATATCATTATTTTAACCTAGAGAAGACAGTCACCTACGGGTGCTTCTTGCCCTTCAGTCTCCTCTGGACCACTTATTAGGATGCTGATCTTCCTCAAGGGAGTAGCCACTTTCTCTTTCTCCTTTCTTTTGTGAATCATCTTTTCACACACTGTATATTATTTTAAGAGTAATTTGATCTTTTATTTGTTAGCCTTTTTAATAAATGATTTTTTTAACTTAGGAAGAAATATTCTTCATGTCATTTTTTTATTGTGATGAAATATACATGAAGTACATTTACCACTTTAATTGACTTTTAGGAAGACAATTCAATGAGATTAAGTGTATTCATATTGTTGTACAGCCATCACCACAATCCATCTTAGGAACTTTTTCATATTCCCAAACTGAAACTTTGTACCCATGAAATAATAACTCCCCATTATCCCCTGCCACTGTCACCAGACCCTGGCAACTACCATTCTACTTTCCACCTCTGTGAACTTGACTACTCTAGGTGCCTCATATAAGAAATCATACTATATTTGTTCTTTTGTGTCTGGCTTACTTCACTTACATAATAACTTTAAAATTCATTCATGTTGTAGCACGTATCAGAATTTCTTTTTTAAGGTTGAATAATATTCTACATTTTGTTTATCCGTTCTTCTGTCAATGGACATTTGGCTTGCTTCCACCTTTGGCTACTGTGAATAACGCTACTATGACCATTGATATACAATCATCTATTTGAGTCCCTGCTGTCTGTTCTTTTGGATGTATATCTAGAAGTTGCATTGCTAGGTCATATAGTAATTCTGTGTTTAATTTCTTCAGGAACTGCTGTTTTCCACAGTGATCCATATACTTTTCTCCCCTCTATTTCATGTAATTCTCTTGGCTTCTCTGCAAAGAACTTCTTTAAATTGTTTTCATTTACTTGTTCTGCAGCAACCACTTCTTTTGGCATTTTTCACTGGTGTCAGTTTATTATTTGCTTGGGAATCAACTGTCTCCTGATGGGAAAGTATCTGTGTTCCAATGATTTCTTCTGTGTTCCATTGACCCTGAGCAGCCTCGTGTAACCTTGACCCTTATCTTGGTCAGCCAGTGACTGTTATTCCTATTTTGCAGATTGAGAAATTGACTAGATGAGCAGGTCTGTTATGAGAATGAATTGGCATAGCAAAGGATTAACTGAAAGGCAGAGTAACCATAAACGACTTCCACAGGTCACTTAGGGAATTGGAGAAGCTGGTTGTAAAATCAGTTTCTAAATTCCTAGCTGAATACTCTCTGCTGTGTCTCTAGATTTTTGTATGCTTTAAGCCATAAAATTTTATTCTAGAACAGTTGTAAATCCTTTGTGGCCTATCCTCCTCATTCGCTCCATTTTGCATTTTTGTTTTGTTATGGAAAAGAGTGCATAATATGTCTGGGAGATTCTTCCTCCCTCTATGATTCTAAGTCTATAATGTTGCAAATGCAATTTGATAAGCAACAGCAAACAATGGTATTCTAGGAGCTATTTTCAAGATCAGAAGAAATATCAAAAGAAATAAAAACCATGATTTTATATTTAAATGAGCTGTAGATTATTTGACCTTTAAAAGTACTGAAAACACACCAGAAAAATTAATAGCAAAGTTTAAAGGAAATGGTAAGCTTATCCATATGTTTATAATTTATGTATTGTGGACTGTTATCTTTTGCTGTTCCATTAACCACATGTTTGTTGAAAATAGTGAGGTTAGATAGTATATTTGCAGATTTAAAGCTCACTTTCCTACAGAGTTACAGTATTTGTAGGGTTTTATTGATTCTTATAGATAGTATCTATAAAATTTCAGTACTTTTTAGGTGTGGGCAAGCAAATATGTGCAAATGTCTATATATACAATGAAGGGGAAAAGAAGGTGAAAATATTTTCAAACATGATTACAAAGGCAAAAATGTTTTAAAGCTTTTGATTTATATATATATATATATATATATATATACACATGTATATATCATAAAATACCTCCTAAATTCTTATTAGAATTTCTTAAAAAATATTGCAGGAAATGGTTTATAGTTGCATTTTGGAATCCTAGTAACTCATAAATGCTCTCTGGAGGTCTAATGCTATGTCCATCACAGATTGCTTCAATAAATAATTCCTCCCCTTCTCCACAGCCATTTGTAACCATACTAGCTCTCTTTTTAAATAGCAAAAGAAAAAAAATGGTCAGGTTGTTTATGCCTTCATATCTTTATATAGCAATGCAGCAAAATGAGGCAGGTCTTACATATGATCAACATTTTAAAATTCCATTGGGAGGTTTTAGGCCAATTAAGAGACACTTTGGGGAGAATTAATTGGATTGGCTGTGCAATTGGGTTTTATTAATAATAAGGTTATAATAAATAACCTTATTCATCTCTTTTGTTCTAGTTTTCTAACCACTGGGGTATGACTATGAACAACTTGAAATTTACATCCAATAAAAAGTTTTAGCAATGTTCAAATTCACTAGAGGCTTCCAAACTTCAGTAGTATTTGTCTGACAAGATACTGTCATTAAACAGGGTCACAAACTGGTAACTTCAGCTCTGGAGTCGGTCACAAATACGGTCCTTACTTTTTTCTCCCATTGTTCATCTTCAGCCCTGCTTTATGGGCTCTGAAGGTGTTTGAGTTTCTAGCACCTAATTTCATGGGTATTTTAAGATGTTCTTTGTGATAAGATATTCCCAGAAAAGACCCATTAAGCAGAAAAAAAAAAAAACCTAATTAGGTTCCTATTGCCAAAACTCTAATTATTTTTCTATTTCTTCCCCTGAAGGAGTCAGGGGAGAATCTCTGCCTCAAGGTCCAAGGATCCCTTCTCCAGTGATTCTTTTTCCAGCCCTGTCCTGACATGACCATGCATACAATGAGATGATACTGGAGAAAATGGACACGGGCACTGGCCATTCAGACCATGTCTTACTTGAAAAGAGATGCTCATCTTCTTGGTACCAGTACACATCAGCTGAATGTGAGCGCTTCAATTAATGATATTGAAGCTACTTTATGTTTTTAACAATTAGTATAACAGAATCATAAAGTACAAGAATATTGGCAAAGTGGCAGACTGCAGACTTATACAAAGCCTCATTTTAGTTTGGAACAACTTGTTAGGTTTACAGCATTAAGTAGGCTGCCCAGGCCCTCCCTGTTTCACATTCCACCTCCTCCTTCCCACTGGCTGTTTTTTTCTTTATTCTTAGCCTTTGGAGTTAGTTGGAAGTAACTTTCATTTATTTTTGTCCCACAGTTTGCTCACACTTGCTATTTCAACTCCTTTGTTCCATGGAAATGAAAATTTGTTTTTTTGTCTTGGGCTTCTTATCCACCTTTTGGATCTAGCTCCCAAATGCTTCTCTTTGGTCTGCATGTTTTGAGGTCTCCATCCCCAGGTGTTCACAGCACTGGCCTGTCCAATATACAGGACCAGAAGGCATCGATCAGATCTGTCTCCCGAGTTACTCTTCTATCACCAGGGTCTTCACTTCTGTCTCTGCATCCTCTTGTTCTCTAGGAGGTGTCAGTTCATTTGTAGTTCACTTAGCAACAGCAATTCATCTGGGTACTATATGTAAAAGTTATTCTTCAGAGCTATAGAAACATCTAGGCTTAGATGTAACCAAGAAAATATTGTGTTAGTGACAGATACCCTGAACCCAGTTTGGACTTAGTGTCCTCATATGGTTAACCATTTGCTCTCAGGTTTTGGTGGGCTACACGTGGTCCCTAAAAATGTCTACATTTCAGTCACATGATAATTTAACTCTTACTCTGTATGACAAAAGAATGAATATTTCTTTGTATGGCAATGATGTGGTCAAGTTAAGGATCTTGAGAGGAGGAGGTTATCCTGGATTAACAGGTAAGCCATAAATGACATCACACATATCTTATAAGAGGGCAAGTGAGGAACTTTAGACACACAGAACCACAGTGGAAAAGGCCATGTGAAGATGGAGGCAGGTGCTGAAATGAAGCAGCTGTGAGCCAAGAAACACCAAGGAATAGCAACAACCCCAGCAGCTGTCAAAAAAGGCCCCTCCTCCAGAGTCCCCGAAGAGAACATGGCCTTGCTGACACCTTGATTTCAAACTTCTGACCTCCAGAACTTTCAGAGAATAATTTCTGCTGTTTTAAGCCACCCAGTTTGTGGAAATTTGCTACAGCAGAGCTTCGGAATGAATATCAGACCCAGGTATCTCAGGGCTTCTCAGGGAGCAATGAATAGGCATTTATTTCCCAGGCTTTTAAGAATTTTGCAGAAATAGGCTAGTCAGAAAACCAACCATGAGTTAATTAATTGATTAACTAATCCATCACATATGTATTAAGAACTCACTGGAAATTTCAAAGGTGAACAAGCAGAGAGACTGGCAGCAGCACACTATGTAGCGGGGTGGACTCAAAAATAAGCAAAGTCAGGGCCTGCTAGTGCAATGACAAAGCAAAGCACAGAAGAGGAGGCATGAAATGGGGCTGAGAAATAATCTTAAAGGTCACAGAAAGTAGTCTGGAATTTGTCCTTTGGGCTATAGAATAGCGCTTATAGAGGAATTTTAAATACCAGAGAAGTTAAATTGAAAACTCTAATTTTATATGAGAAACCTATGACTCTTCACTGTTGAATAAAATAGAAATATCTCTGTTTTCAACCCTCATGAACAATACCAGAGCCTCTCCTCGTTGCACTGTTTCCCCGTTTGATTTGGTCTCCAATTCCCCATGCAGAGGAAATTTGACTTTTCTATGCATGACAGTATCCACATATGCTACATTGTTTGGCAATTGATTACAATCCCATTCTCTGTGGATGACTGTGAATTAGTTCTGGATAATGAATTTTTTTTTTTACTTAAATTTATACTGAAATCTAACATTTACTTTATATTATGTATATGAAAAATAATTTAAATTCTCTAGATGTGCAGCAGACTGTGTTGTATGAAGTGGGGTGACGGGGAGAGAATGAGAATCTGGGGAAGGGTGGGACTTACCCATAGCTTTGTTCAGTAGTTGAACTTTTCTCTGTTGGTGTGAATAGTGTAGGGGAGGAAAAATATTTTTCCCTCTACTTTCTGGGTTCTCAGCTGAGACCCTTGTAATAAAAGGCAGGTCAACAAGAGGAAAGTAAACAGAAGTTTATTAACATGTAGACCTCATGTGTACATAGGAGATACCCAGGGTAGCTCAGTATCCCAAAGAGATAGCTTTAGAATTTATGTTTAAATAACATCTTAATCAGGAAAGGGGAGGGCAACATAGGCCCCTTAGGGGAGAGTAAATGATTTTTAGGAAAGATGAAGGCCCCTTAGGGGAGAGTAAATGATTTTTAGGAAAGAAGAATAGATGGGAGCAATTACAGTTTGTGACAAAGTTTTTCTGAATGTGTTGTCGACTTCTGGTCTCTTCTGTGATAAGAGCCAATCCCGACCTGGTTGATGAAACCCCTAGGGAGGGAAATCTATGACAATTGAGTTCCTTTTGGAGGATCTGTCTATTAGCTAGATAAGGGCAGTCCAGAGACAGTCTCTCCCTGCATTTGCTACTTTTCAAGTGCCCACAGATCAAAATAATAATTTTACCAAAGCAACATATTTTGAGGTGGCATGTCCTGAACTCCTACAGTCATATACTGAATTTACATGTTCTGCTACCTTCAGTAGGAAAGACCCAAGGAGAAAAGGACAGAGCCCGACCTCAGATTTGCTCTCTCCAGTCACCATCATGCCCTTGACTGAAAAGATTCTTTTCCCAAGGCCCCTGTGAGAATATTCCTAATCTATTCCCTATATAAAGCATAGGGGTTGTGAGAATTCCCGTATTGAAAAAGTAGTCCACTAATACTGATCCCTGTCAGGGATGTGAATTTGTTATAGGTACAAATAAAAAATAACTAAGTTTGAAAATGCAATAAGGTTCTCGCTAGCAATGCAAAGAATGGTTAAATTCTCAATTGCTATAATTTCTGAATGCAAATGTCACTGATCATTGAGATAAGACTTTTATTCTAGAATTAGTTTATGATATATTCATGCACATGTAGAGAGTAAAATTCTCCAACCTAACACATTAGTCAAAATGTCTCAGGGACATATGTATAAAAGAGGTAAAATTGAATGTATTTACATAGCTCCTTGCCAAGGAAATGAAAATGTTTTAAGTAAACACTATAGGAGCTGAGATTAGATGAGAATACTTGAGATATGGGTGGCATTTGAACACTTCTTACTTGGCTCCGCTTTGAGAAATACAATACTCTGAAACCTTCACTAGTGCATTTACCAGCCTCTTGGCATCCTGAACATCAAGAAAAGGTGCCAACTGTGATCCTGAGAAACTCAATGTAAGCCTAGAGTTTATGTAAATACCCTTTGTCCTGAAGATATACATATCACTTGAAAAACTAAAAACCTCTGCCCATGGAAGTCTCTCTTCAAATGAGACATTTAATCTTGGAGCCATGGAGTTCTGGCAGATTTCCCATATTCCATCCGAGTACATAGATGTAATGTCATTGCTTGGTCAGCAATGAACAGCTAGACTCTGGAAGGTAGCTGCGAAGAGTCAGGGAAGACTGCCATCTGGTGGGAATATAAAATTACTACTAAAACACAGTCACAACCTCCCTCCCTGTTGCTTTATCAATATTTGCCTACAACCTAACTTTTAAAGCAAGAGTGAAATGATATTTTACTTTATTTTTAAATTTTTTTCAAGAGTTAAAATTTTAAGGCTCTTTTTTTCAAATTTTTATTGGAGTATAGTTAATTTACAATGTTGTGTTAGTTTCAAGTGTACAGCAAATGACTCGGTTGTATATATATACATATCTCCACTCTTTTAGATTCTTTTCCCATATAGACCGTTACAGCGTATTGAGTAGAGTTCCCTGTGCTATACAGTAGGTCCTTTTTAGTTATCTATTTTATATATAGTAGTGTGTATATGTCAGTCCCAGTCTCCCAATTTATCCTTCCCCCACCCCTTACGCCCCTGGTAACCATAAATTTGTTTTCTACATCTGTAACTCTATTTCTGTTTTGTAGATAAGTTCATTTGTACCCTTTCTTTAGATTTCACATATAAGCGATATCATATGATATTTGTCTTTCTCTGTCTGACTTGTCATACTGAGTGAAGTAAGGCAAAGAGTAAAATGATATTTTAAATCAAACACCCCCTGAGCAGTGTTTTAATTAATAACCAAAACACTATTATTGTTTTGCGAGTCCCTTCCTGTTTTTTGTTCTCTTCTTTTACTTTTTCTCTGACATGAAAAAGTAAGGCACTGATAGATATTTTTCTTTTATCCCATTTGGTTATTCAGTTTTCCCTACTCATCCTTTTCTGATTTTCAGAAACTGAAACAAACCTTCTAATGACAATAAGGGTGATATAATACACAACTACAATTGCATTAGAGATCAAGAAGAATATAGAGGAATAAATAAAAAGCAAGTAATAAAAGTAATCTGAACATAGGTCTGAATCATAATGATGAGCCTTTAGCCTAGACTCTCTTGTCTTGTTTGCTTTTGAGGCTATTATGTAATCTTTTGGTACTTGAGTTTCATTTATCAGTTTTGGTTCATGGCTTCTCTTTCAACTGAGCTTCAACTTGACATGATAATGACAAATCATGTACTTGTGTAGGGATTTTAAAAGTGCTTATATGACGCTGGGTCTAGATTTTTGTTTTATAAAGCTCATATCAATACATCGTTCTTAAATATCCCTTGTCATCAATTTTACTCTCTACTGAATTTCTCTTTCTTCAGAGTAATGTGAAAGTGAATTGAAGCATTTTCTGTAGAATTTCAAATGGTACATATGTATGCATGTATGGGTGTGTGTATGTTAGCTGTACTCCATATTCAATATTTTCTTAGTATGAAATTAAGGTCTCTCCACTCAGTGTAAAAATTATACATAGTAAAATTAATTTCCTCTCAGTATAATACTTTAGACAAGAATTACTGAAATATCAAAAGAGATATGTCTAAATTAGGGGTTTTTTTAAGTGAGAATTTCAGATATAGGTAGAAAAGCACCTGGATCCAAACATCCTTCTCTTCTCTCTTTATTCACTATAATTAGCCAAGAACAAATGCCGTCATGAATGGTGAACTGGCCATATTGGAGGATCTGGTCTGCGTTACTAACAAATCCTCCGGGGGTGGTCCAGATCTATATGATTGGACTAACTGATTCTTTCATTAACCAAGATTATATGCAGTTTGATGAATGTCTAGAAGATTAGTGCCCCCAAAATCTTCAAGAAGAATGCATACTAGCTGATTTTCCTGGAGTCCCTTGGGAGAAACACTGATCATCATGAAATAAATACATCTCTATGTTCCACATCTTAGAGCAGGCGACACAGAGTTGCCCATGTAAGAAACAGCTTCATCACCTGTTCATGCCTACCATTCAGAGGAGCTGCCCTGGTGACTGTCATTTAGGGCTTTCCGAGGCTCTCAATATGCAAGGCAGATTGTCCTGGTCTACAGCACAGGGCCTCTTGAACGCGGTGTCGCCTGATTCAGAAGTTGTCTGGCTAGTTTTTGTTCTTCGAGGTGCCTCTCATGATGCCCATTGTTGACTTTGAACACGCCACCAGGCAGCCTATTTTTATTCCTTCGCTCTGCCTTGTTAGATTGCAGCCTTGCTCCCTGACCCCTCCCCCACTCCCTGCAACATTGTCCAAACTGCAAGTTCTTGTGTAGCTCCTAGAGCAGTAGAGTCAGGTCTCTGAAATTCTCCTCCTCTGAGACTGTAGGAGACCTATCTATATCATCCTGGCCAAGAACTAACCACCAACCTCAACCTTAGAGAGATAAGAAGATTTAAGAAACTATAGCCTATTTTCTGAAATTCACTATATTTTTCATGTGTCCTCACATTGTACATGAGTTTATTATTGTCCTGATCTCAAGTTAGGCCAAACTACTTTTTATTCTGGAAAATTTCAAGTACATGCAAACATAGAAAGAAGAGCATAATAAACTTCCCAGTATCCCTCACCCAGCTTCATCAACTACCAACTCAAGACAAATTTTTTTTCACCTATATCCCTCACTCTTCAGCCCCACTGATATTTTGGAGAGGGGAAAAAAATAATTTTACTTAATTTCATCAGCAAATACTTCAGTGGATATCTCTAAAATGTAGGGATTCTTAGAACAAACAATATCGTTGTCATACCTGAAAACATTAGCAATAACTCCTTAATGTTATAAAATATCAAGTTAGAATTCAAATTTGCCTGGTTGTCTCATAAATGTATTCTTACAGTTTGAATCAGGATCTAAATAAGGTGTATACATTGCAATTGAATGACATGTTTTCAAGTCTCTTTTAATCTATAGATTTCTTCCTGTTTTTTTCTCAACTTGTTGGAGAAACTGGGTTAGTTCTATAGTTTTCCACAGCATGAAGTTTGCTGATTGTTTCCCTGTGGTTGCTGGGAAGCAGGAGTGGAAATGCTTTTTCTTTTGCCAGTTACATAGAGCAACTTGTGTAGAAACTGGAATCAACTGTGATATTTTAGGGCCCTTTGCTGTTTTCCAAAACCTTCTATTTTTAGATTTCTTACACTTCACTTAGGATTTCTGTATATCGTTTGTTTTTTTTTTCCTGATCTACCACATGTGATATATTCTAGATGAAATATGTTCTAGATGTCATACATTCTAAGATTGCTTTGCCTGTGAGTGGGCTTCCTTTCAAGATGTTCTGATGTGTTTTCTTGTGCATTGATAGTTGAATCTTGAAGCTCGAAATACACAGATTTGAGTTTTTGGAAAGACTACTCTATAAAAACTGCTACGTATTTCTAGCAAGAGATACATAACATCTGGTTGTCTTTTGCTTTGGGGGGTTTTGTTTTGTTTTGTTTTGTTTTTATAAAGTTAGCAGCTGTTGATGATCATTGTTAACTCAAATTATAGAGCAGTTCTGGCCACTGGATCTTGTTTCTGTTTCCAGAGAGTGGGTATCCCTAAGATGGGACCCTGCCTAGGTACACAGTGGCACCCTTGATTTCAGGAAATTGCACTACACTGCAGATTTGATAAACCTGGTCAAGGTATTTGAAAACTGTATTTTCCAGTTTAAACAAAACCAAATCTCACAAAATGGACAATTTTTTTAAATTACAGAAAAAATACTGTAGATTAAAGATTATACTACTAAGGACACCATTAAAAGAGTGAAAAGATAAGCTACAGAGTGAGGAAGTCTATTTATAAAATAAATAAGGGATAGTAAAAAAGACTTGTATTCAGAGTATATAAAAAACTTTTACCAATCGATGACAAAAATACAGACAGCACAATAGAGAAAATGGGCAAAACACTTGAATGTTTACTTCACGAAGTAGGTACTTCACAATGACCAATATAACACTGAAGAACAGTTTAATCTCATTAGTCATCTGGGAAATGTAAATTAAAACCACTGTAAGATAACACTACAGAATCACAGAGTGGTAAAAAAAACTGACAGTACCAAATCTTAGCAAGAATATGGAGAAACTGAAACTCATATACTCCTTATAAGAATAGAACGTGGGAAATCATTTTGCAAGATCTACTTACTAAAGCTGGGCATACGCACCCTCTATGACCTAACAATTATATGCCTACAGAAATGTATGTATATGTGCACCCAGAAGGAACGTGTATATATGTGCACAAAAAGACATGCATTGGAATATTTATAGCAGTATTATTTGTAATAGCTAAAAACTGGAAACAGCTCTAATGTTCTTCAATAGTAGAGTACATAAATAAATTTTGGTATATTCATACAACAGTATACTCTATGAAGTTATGGATAAAAAGAAAGAATCCAGCCACAAAAGAGGATATACTCTGTTATTCACAGTATATAAAGTTTCCAAACAAGAAAGAAAACTAATCTATGATATTAGAAGTCAAGATAGTGTTTAGCTTTGGAGAAGAGGAATTGGAAATGTGAGTGGGTTGGGGCATGAAGGAGCTGCTGAGGTGCTATTAACATTCTATTTTCAGATCTTACATAGGTGGTAGTGGTTACATAGGTGCATCCAATCTGTATCAAGTCATTGAGCTGTCATTATGTGTGCATTTTTCTGAGAGTATGATATACCTTAGTAAATAAATTTATTAAAATATTGTACTTATAATGTAAGCAAAACAAAAAATAGACCTGACAATTTTCACACTTCTAATATCTCTCCATCAGCCACATTGAAAGGAAAAAAAAAAAAGAAGATGAATTAATCATCCCCATCAAGATGTCAGCCAAAAAATTGAAATTATCAAAAAGATTGAAATAAGGATTTACAACCACTCTAAGCAACAACGAACTTCACCATATTTTGTACTGTGTTATGTGACATTAGCAACTGAGAAAATGAAACCTTAGTGATTAACAATATATTTGAAAACTAAGCAGTAAGAATATGAAGACAAGTGACTGTAGTCAGTGCTGTTTATAATTATGTTATTCTAAATCCAGTACTTCATTATATTTAAAGTTCACTAAAACTAATATTAACTCTTTTGAGTTTTTCCAATAGTAGTAAAGAAAATAATTACATATTATTGTGTAAACTAGTTCTTCCTAAAAATGACTAATGTAATACAAAGAAGCAATATGGTGACAAATTAAAACCATTTCATTTTATGAAAATACTCTTAGAAGATGTATAGACAAAAAATGCTGAAGATTTCAATATGCTAATACATGTAACAGGCATAGAATAGTGCCTGACACTTAGTAAGCACAAAATAAATGTTAGCTATTATTATTATTTGTACAAACAAATGACTCAGTGAGGGAGATTTTCTATAAAGTTGCAAGAGAGTTCAGTTTTTTCCTGACATGCATGTTTATTATATTTGCTAGATAGTGCTTCAGTAATAAAACCCATAAAGTATTTTTTGATGCATTGGAGAAGCCATGATTCTATACCTTAATAATTTCTTTAGTGAAAGCATTGATTTATGGGTGAACAAAGTCCAACTAGTTGATAGAGGAGCTGCCTTGTCTAGAAGTTTTAAAAGTGATCCTACCGGAAGATTAGAGTGATGAATCCACATATGAAATGCATTCCCAGTGTCATTATATGCAAGTTACTATAGCAAAGAAACTGTAGCCAAAAGTTTACAAAGTCCTGCAGGATGTTTTGAATATGGTTAATTTATAGAAACAAAAGTAAAAAATATAGTAGTATCCTCATTAAACTTTGTGAGGTGGGGAATGATTATGACATTCTCTTGTGCCATCTAAAGATTTATAAATTATGACAAATTATTTTTTCCAAAATTGAAGATTATTAGTATTAAGATTTATTTTACAAAAGTCAAGTGTTCAAATTCACCTACCTAATCCATGACTCCAAGTGCCTGTCGGTAATCTGTAACCTAGAGGAATACACACACACGTTCACAATTGAGCTGGCCCTTCAATTAAAAGGACAAAAAATAACTGTCATAAAAGAATCATCTATAATGAAGATTTTAAAAATGTATTGTTTTGAAATATTTCTGAATGCTATGTGCTTTCATTCCTGAAAACAATGTGCAACATATAAAACCTCTCATCCTACAAACTTTAAAAACTTAGAAACAAAATTTTTAACCATTTACTAATTCTTCCAAAGAATTTCAGTGGGTTTTGAACACAGTAGTTAAAATATTAGTTAACTATCAACTCAAATCTGTTTAGTTTTTAAAAAACAGTTGTACATTAGGGAAGATAGGGTGTTACTAGCTAACTTCAACATTATCTTTGCAAAATTAGTAGACATTGTTGAAAAATATGCCTCATGAGTTAGTGAGAGCGATTAACAATGTACTTTTCCCATTCGGATCCATGTATTTTTGTGAAGCATCATTTTCTGTGGTTTATACTCAGTTTAACCATTTAAACTCAGTTTATAAATCAACTGGATTGTGAAGGAAACAATTGAATTGCTATAACACAAAGTGTTAAACCAAGATTTAGAAAATAATGAAAACTATTCAATCATTTTTCTCAGTATTATTAATAAATGAAATAAAATTTTGCTTAAAATATTTTTATTTCAACTTTATTATTTTTAAAGTTTCTACTTTGAGTTTTATAATGCATATGATAAATTGGTAGAGTAAATACACATAACTATATGTACTTTTATGTATTGGCACATGCATCAAATTTATGTTTTATACTTAAATTTTTTTTGTTATGAACACGTGATCAGAATGGTTTAGAGATCACTGATTTAGAGGCTGGTAGGAAAGAGAAAAGGTGGAGAAAGAGATGAGTGAACGAGGATCCAAGAGAGTACAGTGTTTCTGGAGACTGAGGGGAAAACGTATTTAAAAAAATGTGAGGTGGTTAACAGTTATGTGCAGCCGAAAGCTCAGGAACCACGAGGTCTGAATAAAGGCCATGGGATTTATGACTGATGATTAGAAAGTTATTGGTGAAAATATTTTAAATCAAGTGGTAGGAACAGAAACCAGATTCCATGCAGTAAATACCAGTTAATACGTAAGTGGGAGGGAAGGAAAAGGAGCAGTAAGAATAGATCAGTCTCACTAAAGTTTGGCAGAAAATGAATGAAGAAATGGAGAGGCAGAGTCAGAGAATACAGTAGAAGTGGGCAGAGTAATTGAGTCAAGGGCAAAGTGGGAGAGAAAGGGTCACAGTCAGAGGAAGAGGCACTTACTTTATAAAGAGGGCAGGATGCTTTGTAAGTCAGAAAGAAGAAGAGATTAAGTGACTTTCTAAGAAAAGACAAGAAAGCTGTGGAAATTGATTTCAGATGGCCATGATATCAATAAATTAAGTGATTACATAACGTCCTATGATTGAGGAATGCCAGGTTGCAACTGTGAGCTTGATAAAGGAGGAAAAGATTTTGGAACGTCATCTATGGATGCCTCACAAGGAACTGAAGCAGAGATCCTCAGATTACTGAGCAACACTGAGGACCCGATGTCACCAGGCAACATGAACTTACGTCAGAGACAAATAGGAAAATTATAAGACTTTTTTTTTAAAACCAGCAATGAGCTCCCTCTTTGTGAGTGAGAGAACAGAAAGTGACTATTAGGGATTGGCAAAGAGAGTGGAATGGAAAATGAGAATCTCACAACCACAGTGAGAAAACTATTAACATGTGGGTTCTAAGGACCCCTTAGTCCTTAGTCTAAGGACCCCTCAGTCCTTGCCTTAGTGAGGCAAGGAGGAGGCTAATAGAGTGAAGTGACTTGAAGACTGAGCGGAAAGAACAGGGCTAACTAAGCAAGTGTGAGCACAGAAGAGAGTGCTAGAACTCAAGATCTTGATGATGGAGAAATTCTGAGGAACAATGAAGTCCAAGTTCTGACTGTACTTACAAGAGGTTAAAAAAGAGTAGAAAATAAAGTTCCACAGAGGTGTGAGCATGAAAGTCCTCTGACGTCATGCTGGTAGAGGGATGGCAAAGAGCAGGACAGGAGCCGAAGAGGGCATTGTGAGCAAAGTGGGAGAGGATCCTGGAGATGATGGAAGGGTCATGCCAGGATTGTGTAGAAATTTAGAGAAGTCGTTGGATGGTGGTGCCAGACAATGCTTTATAAAGGGGTTGGGGAGTAGGGTGTGTGAGTAGAAAGAGGTCAGAAAGGCAGCCTTCATGGGAAAGGGTTTCAAAGGAATGTTGCCAGGCTTGAGGTGAGGAGGTGGGAAGCAGCCTTCGAGGACTACATCCTATGTTGGTCTCTTGTTCACGATAGCAGGGGATTTTTACATTTTAGCAACACTTTGATGGCAAGAATGCCATTTAACATTTCATATAATGCAAATAGCTGAAGAAATAGTAAATTGTACTCAACAAAATTGTTGCTAGCTCAAATAATAGTATAGCAATGCTTTAAATCAGGTTGCCAGGATGGATGCCTTTCAAAGACTCATGTGAAAGTCTGTGTTCTAACACCCAGAAGGTTAAAAAGATTTCAAATGTAACTTTTAAGAAATGAATTTAGAATTCTTTTTATAGATACAGAACTATTATATGGTACACTGCAGTTCCCATCTGCCATCTGCAGCAAGCATTGCTCTGCTGGACATTTTTCAAATGCTATTCATATGTCTACTGATTCAAAACTAATTTCACCAAAAACTAATCTAAACAAAAAAAGTGTGTCACATAATTTATGCTGCTGGAATTTCTGTTCTCCAATTCAAATTAAGATTAATTTTCCTGCCCTTTGGCCACAAATTACCCTTACAGAGTCTAAGAGTTAAGATTTTCCAATTAAGATAGGAGCCATGAAAGTTATAAATAATAACCATGTGAATTAATACTTTTAAAATTTTCAGGAAGGCAAAATAAAGAAAAAGAAGAAAATTTATTTATACACAAAGAGCTATTCCAGTGTTCATAACAGCAACGCTATAAGTAAGGCAACCTTGGTTTTTTGTAGGGGATGCACTTGTCACAGCAGCTCTAAAATAGCAAACGTTTTTGCACACTTGTCCATTATCTAATGAGGCAAACATCTTTGAGGGCAGCCAGACTTCTCATTTATTTCCTTAAGAATAACAAATGTATAGGTTAGCTGTCTCTTCTGACCTTATTTTAAAATAAAGATATGTTGGTTAAGCATTTACCTCAAGTGTCCATTTCATCTTTGGCTAAGTTCATAGAATATTAGAGTGGCAAGAAGTGGATTGAATTGAGCTTTACAGAACAGTGTAAAGAGGTTCTCTGCCCTGAGAGTCTGGAGGAAAATTCTTAAATTTCTTTCAATCAAGGTGTGTGATTATATTGAGTTCTTCTTGCATTTGAAGCTAGGATTTGATTTTTCCCAAGGCAGTGGCCAAATCAACATCACATCAGGATGGTGGGACTTCTAGATGTCAAATTGTCTAGTTGCCAGTTTTCAGCAAAGAGAGAACGGTGCAACTGAAATATGTGAGTAGTTACAATATCTTCCTTTAGTACATAATATGTTCTGGAAACAGGTCTTTGAAAGTAGGCTTAAAGGTTTAAAGTAGGCTTAATAGTAAATGAAGGGCTTCTTTCCCAGAAAACATCATATAATCTGTGATGTATGATGTATGATGGGTGATAAGATCTCTAATCACAGTTCCAAAAGGGATAGTCTTCTTTGGATCTGGTCCCAGCAAGTCCATCAGGAAGAGGAGGTCCTTGAAGGGCAGAGATGGAAGATTCTCATCTCTTATCAGGGCAACTAGGGAAGCAGATACAGGCATCTTTCTTTTCCGTGGGCCAATTGTCTCTTCTCTGACCCAAAGGAAAGGGCAATGCAAATAGAAAACCCCAACTCTTTTAAATGTCTGAGCTTCTGATGATACATGCAGCAGGCTGGAAAAAGGGGGCTTGGTCCCACCTGGTAATCACAATTAGGTGCAAGAGCATCTAAGTGTCAAGCCACATGCATGCACCTGGGACTGTTGCTGAGGCCCCCAGTCAATCGCCAGCTCAGAGCCTGGCCAGTGTGATCCCAACGGAAGAAGAAGGTGTGCGTGGTTGAGGGGGGAAGAGCCCTGGCTGAGGAGCATAAGTGATGCCAGCAAAGGGTCTCACCCAGGAAGACCACAGCCTGAAGCTCTGGGAATGGGAAAGGTGGAGATGGGCTTCTGATGGGCTGAAGAAATGAGGCCTGCCTACTACAGGCCTGGGCAACCCCCATGCCCTCCCACCCACTGCCCGCAAACAACCTAAGGCTGGAAGGGACAGGAACGGTGTCAAAGGTGGCTTGTCTTTGGAATTGGGCGGAAGAAGCTCAAAAGCAGTCTCTTTCAGTTGGTATGAAGAATGTTTTGTTTGCAGAAAAGACAGTTAATTTGTATACATGGATAATTGTGTGAAACCTCAGATTATTGTCTGAAAGAGAGGACTATTTATATGGATTGATCCATTTTAGATTACTTGCAGTTTATAGTCTTGCTTGTTTAAATATTTTCCTCAGGAAAAAAACCCAAACATTTGTCTCCATTTAATTGAATCTGTATAGTGCACAATGAGAATTTATTACTTTTTCTAAACCACTTGATAACCTTCTAAATTATTTATGGTGATTCAACCATATAACGAACAAAAGAGAAAACACATGCAAACGCACACATGCGTACACACACACACACACACACACACACATTAGAAAGACTATATAGAGGATTACATGTTCTCCCGGAATGATAATTTGATTGTGCACAGCAAACCTGTATTTCTTGTGGTTGGATTTTGATCCTTTATTTTAATGTATAGGCTCTGATTATTGTTACTATTGTTTTTGTCTTAAGTAGAATTTAATTCTGAGGAAGAAAGTTCATGAGAAATTTTTTCCTGAATATCATTTGAAATTTCTTCTCAGCTATCCCTTGAGTTCACTACTCTGAAATGAAAAAGTACAGGCAGTGGAAAGGAGCAGTTGTTTATATAAGCAGAGAAGGAGGTCACTTTTTTTAGTCTGTTAGGAGAGTGATTGACTTTTTGTAAAGTAAAAAGTAAAGTACATTATCTGGGATACTTCATGTTGTTTTAAATGAGGATGATGTTTAGTCCCTGGGCCAAGACAGTCCCTATATGGCTTTCTAAGTTTGAAAAGCAAACCTTATTTGCCCTTGGGGAGAAAAGACACAAAGTGAATGTAATCATGAACTGGGAATCTCAATAAATTGTTTGGAAAAGGGTAATTTTTACCCAACAACATGGCCTGAGGTATGAGATGAAAGATAGATTTGAAAAAGTCTTTCAATGTTTTTCATAGATGTCTGGGTTGACTTTTTTGGGGCAGTGTTTATTTGTTCCTTTCTTCGTACATGAGGAAAATATCCAGTACCTTGTAATTGGATCATTGCTTTCAGCAAGAACACTAAAAGCCGTACTCAAACTCCAAGCCAAGAATAACATGAAAAATAATTTAATAGTCATTTTATATTAGCAGACAGGATGTTAATGACTCATTTCTAATGACAAGTTAAATGGAAATTACACAAAATGAACAGGATCTATTTTTCAAGTACTATAGAGTGGTCACAAAGGTCCGAGGCCTGCCAATTCAAATTTATCTGTGTTCCTCTCTATTCTTTGCACACATCTTATTTTTCTCATTTTTCTATGGACTTGATCTTCAGGTTGAAAGCTTGACATCACTGCAGCAGTGCCTGACAGAGGGTTTTATTGCTTCTATTATTATCAGGCCACAATCTCATGCCTCAGGAATATGTGTATACACTCTGTTCTTAAGTTCTCACTTTCCCTGGCATCACCATTATTTGATTTATAGTTTCCATAGATAGTGACCAGTCTAACTTGAATCAGACATATGTATGGGATGTTACATAACCATAGTGTTTGCAATGATTGCAGCAATGAGTTCATTTAAAAGCATGGGATTTGTGATGTGTTTTTTTAATGGATAAAAGAAGTTAAAAATGTGTGTGCCTTTCGACTATATAATAAGTTTTACTGTTAGGAGTGAGTGGCTATCACTCCTAACATGTGAACATGTGACTATGTATTGTTCATTGATAAGCTGGCCTCTTTTTCTTTAAAAGTCATAAAAATTAAGTCTGTATATTATTCATGCATTTCTTCATTCATTTAATATATAGCTATTTAATATTTACTATATTTAAATGCTGAAACAAGGACTAAGAATGGTGAATAGGAAAGACATAGTCTTTATTTTCAGTGGATTTCTATTTTAATCAGAAGATAGACACTAAACATTAAACCAGGTATTATTTAATTGCATTTGTGAAAATTGCTGAGGAGAAACTTGTAGGAGCCCCGGACTTAGTAAAATTAAGGAAGAAGAGTTAGTGAACAATGTCCTAGGCAAATGAAATAGCTGAGCCACAAGACAGGAGGGGAGAGGGGTGGGATTGTAGAGCTAAAGGACATTAGAATTGGAGTCCAGAGTGCTTGTCATGGCATACAAACCCCTGCCTCATCCCATTTCATACATCTCTCCCCACCCACCCCTGGAATCATAAACATACACAGTAGATGGTAAATTAAGCCACGTGATTGTTGGGATTACCTAGGGGTGGTAAAAAGAAAGCTGGGTCAGTAACAAAACCTTGAGATACTTTTACAGTCAATGTTTAGGTAAAGGAGGTTGAACCAGCAAAAAAGACTAAGAATGATTGGTCAGAAGCCAAGCATAGGGAGGTGACTAGACACAGCATACACTGCTGATGGGAAAAAGGTAAAGTCTGACAGATTACAGACCAGACTTAAGTTTTAGAACTAGGATGGATGCTATGTAGAGAAAAAAAGGAAAAGATTCTAGAACACTAGTGGATCTGAGGTCCTAATGAGATCCAAGTATAGTCTTGGTGAAAGCACTCTAGGAAGTGAGAGCATTCGCTGTAGTAGAGAGAGAGAGACACTCTACTTGAGGACAGGAGATTAGGTGAGAGAGGAGGACATTTAGTGATTCTGAAAGTGGAAAATGTTCAGGTTATGTCAGGTTTCAGACTTGACTCTGGGCGTGAAAGCCTAAGGTAGAGAAATGAAAAGTTCATTTGTAATAAGGAGATCCAGTCAAGGTGTTGAATGGAATGTTTGTGTAGATGTGAACATCATTCAGGATCATGGGGCTAGAAGAGAAAACAATAATCCAGTCTTTTTATGAAGGATGAATTGTGACTAGAGATTAGTAGGTAAATGATACCAACAATAAAGGAGATAGTGCATAGCTAGATGGCAAGAATGTCAAAGCAGCAGGGATTTTTTGAAAGGAGTTAAGGATGCAATGGACAGCACTAGGTGCCAGAGTATCATCAGCCTGAGGGTATCTAGGGTGTTGAGGAATAAGCAGCCATCTTCATTTGTGACAGAAGTGCTGTCCTCAGTGGAGAGTGGAATTTTAGTCAAGGTTGGAAGGTAGAGGAAATGTTCTGAAAGAAAGTTAAGTATGCGGTGAAATTTCCAAAGGCACAGTGGAAGAATCTGAGAGATAGGAGAGAAGAGAGGGAGAGAGAGACGGGGGCAGAGTGGGAGGTGGGATGGGGTGGGGAACTGGTGCTCAGTGGAGAGCAATTGGCAGTAAAAAATGGAGCATTATGGGAATTTTATTGTAGCAGAAAATCAATACCTGGAGATGGTTTGAAGACTCAGGGACCTGGAGGGAAGGGCTAAGGAAATAAGGATTAGAGAACGTGTCAGGGTTAGTAGCTTAAGAGATGACTGCCTCACTGGGGCCTGGGAACAGGAGCTTGGCTGTAATAACTAAAGCAAAGAAGAGCCTGGAAAGCCTGACAGAGACCAAAATGTGGGGACTACCTCTAGCAAAGTGGGATTTTTAATTGTTGAAATGCTAATAGGCTAATATTAGCATTAAATGCTAATATTATAAAATGTCCAACCTCATGGAAGCAGCCTAAGTGTCCATTGACAGATGAATGGATAAAGAAGATGTGGCACATATATGCAATGGAATATTACTCAGCCATAAAAAGAAACACAATTGAGTTATTTGTAGTGAGGTGGATGGACCTAGAGTCTGTCATAAAGAATGAAGTAAGTCAGAAAGAGAAAAACAAATACTGTATGCTAACACATATATATGGAATCTAAAACCAAAAATGGTTCTGAAGACCCTAGGTGCAGGACAGGAATAAAGACACAGGCATAGAGAATGGAGATGAGGACACGGGGAGGGGGAAGAGTAAGCTGGGACAAAGTGAGAGAGTGGCATGGACATATATACACTACCAAATGTAAAATAGCTAGTGGGAAGTAGCCGCATAGCACAGGGAGATCAGTTCGGTCCTTTGTGTCCACCTAGAGGAGTGGGATAGGGAGAGTGGGAGGCAGACACAAGAGGGAGGAGATATGGGGATATATGTATATGTATAGCTGATTCACTTTGTTATAAAGCAGAAACTAACACACCATTGTAAAACAATTATACTCCAATAAACATGTTAAAAAGAAAAAAAAAAAGGAGAGAAAAAATAAATAAATAAAATGTCCAACCTGCCAGAGGTTTGCACCAAGAAGCACCAGGCCTTTACAATACTTGATCCATTCTGACCAAGAGTTCATTTTCTCTCCTCAACCTTTCATGTTAAGCTTTCAGGTTTAACAATTTTATTTAAATTCTGCGTTTCTTCTCTGAAGTCTGGGATATACTATAAATTACATAATTTGCATGAACTTTTTCTAACATTTCAACTCCTCACTTAATATCATTCAATTCCTCACTTAATATCATCAATTGAATTTGGTATGAAAAAGCAGGAAGCTACATTCCTTCTTTAATCTAGTTTATTGCTCAGTATTGAGAAACTATGATTTAATACTCATCTAATAACTTGAAATAATAATACTTTTTCCAAAGTATCTAATTCAAAATCAGGAAAAGTATTTTTTTTCAAAGCTATGTGGTAGTACATGCTTGACAATAAATTTAAAAATTCATATCAAGTGATGGACTTAGCTTTCTGTGGGCTGTGGATGAGTCAAATGTAAACAAGTGTAGTGGGTTAGTTCTAGTTAATATCAACATTCAAACTGATCTTTTGAGTTGTCCCTGGTAGTACCATCAGGATTCCATCTTTTGTCACTTAAGAAGGAATTTGAGAATTATCTACAAATGACTTACCACACTCTTAATTCTCTGCTTAAACAGTTTAAGAAATTGTAGTTGAACAATTTAGAGACTAAGTTATATTTATGTTTATATTCTCACAATACAACTAGTATCTGGGATACTATATATAAATGATTGTTGGATGTGCCAGTTATCTATCACCACGCAATGCTGCATACTCACCAGAAAAACTTAGAGGCACCCAGTAAAAAACACATTTTTCATGAGGCTCTGGGGTTCAGCTGACCTGAATTAGTTTTAGCTGATCTGGGTTGGGTTTGCCCAAATACCTGAGTCTCTTCTGGCTGTTGGTTGTCTTAGCTTGGATGACTAGGGTAACATGATTCTGTTTTCTGTCCTGCTCAACCTCCAGAAGACTAGTCTAGGCATGTTCTCATGGCACAGGGGAAGGGCAAGAATGAGCAAAACCAATTATGCAAGCATCTTTCAACTCTCTGTGTCACATGTGTCAATATTCCGTTGGTCCAGAAAAAGTCACATGAACAAGTCAAAAGTCACAGTAGGAGGGTACTGCAAGATTACACAGAAAGGACATGTATACAGAGAGAAGTGAAGAATTGGGGCCATGGATGCAACTGGTCCACCACATTGAATGAATAAATGAACAAATGGATCACAGAGTGATGGGAAGAGCACTGGACTAAGGGATGGGAGACATATCCCTGAGGCGTGGCACTGTTCATTCTGTTAATTTGGGTAAATTGTTTAATCATTCTGGACCCTAATTTCCTTATTGGCTCTTTCCAAGCTTTAAAAGCCTTTGATTCAAGCTTTTAATGAATATTTAATGAATTTAATGCTGTACACAGTCTATAAGAGAAACTTAAGGAAAGTTGTTCATTATGCTATCCTTCAGTGAACCAAAATGGCTAGTGTGGATGGCCAAAATTCACTGGCTACTTTTGACTCTATGAATCTGAATATTTTGTAATCAGATTCAAACTGAAAAACTATTCTGAATTTCGCTATGAAGCAATGTGCTGAAAGTTCAATTTCCTTTTTACGTCTTTAGTGTTTGCTCCTATATGATGATTCTTTTGAAGAATACAATATGTCAGTACTACATCAAACACTATGATATTTCTTATATGTGAGATGTGTTTTAGAGTCCATTGATGTTTTGCCTTAATAATTCATTGTTAGGATGAATTATCATTCTAAAATTGACTAGAGGAGCTTTATCAAATTTGGATAACGCTGGTAAAATTGTGGGTTATTTTAAAGTAAATATTATGATTAGTTTTATAATATAAAAGGTACAGATAATACAAAATGAATCCTGTTCATTATATAATAAATAATTATGTAATATGTAATGAAATGGTGGATTACTAAACTATAAGAATAAAAACTGAGTGGAAAAGTTGTAAATAAAAATATTTTATAAGCTCCACAAGAAGAAAGTAATATACACAAATGGTCTCTGAAGATGATATTCTGTGTCTGAGATAACTTCTTACTTTAGTCACTTAGATTGCCTAAAAAATTCAATACCTAGATTACCAAAATAGGTTGATGAAGATATAATCTGTAACTCACTCTGACATATAGAATGTTCTGTTTCAGATATACAGAAATAACTTGCCACATGATAAATGTTTATCCTTGTCCTACCTCTGGGAAACATTTAGTTTGGACTGTTAATTTACTTGTGAAATCAATCACCCGGCCTATGTCATTTCAGAGTCTCCATGTAGACAGATCCAAGAAACTGCACTCAAGTCAAGCTGGCCTGGATTCCAAAGTACCAGTTGGTTGTCAAAATGATTTGGCTGATCTGGAGAAAGAGAAGAGAAAGACTGGGAAAACTGCAGTAGCAGGCACCAGTGCAACCACAGGTCCGTTAAGCCACATGATATTGGTTTTAACTGCCTTTATGACAGATGCACAATGTACAGCTTCTTACTGCCATTTTATTTGGACTATATGACTTAGTCAAAGTGATGGACCTGACCTGCAAATCTCACTGAAATTTAGTTTTAAGTGAAGCATAGTATTAAGCACTCATATTGATGATAGGTCTGTTCATTGTTTGCTGTTATTAGATTTTTCTTCTCATTTATGGTTTTCATGGCCAAGGAAGTGTTCTATTTTAATATTGCTTTTATTATCATGACAATAATATGTGTAAATGTTTGCTGAAATTAACAAGAAGGTTTAATGGCTTGAGAAGAGGTCAAAATAATTGAGATGCTTTTAATTTTAAAAGTGTCAGATGAGTGACCTAATGCAGACTTGAATTATAATAGTTTATAGAGATGGCGATCTGATATTTTTCATCTCTACTAAAAGCAAAACAAGAGAAAATGGACTTGTGGAGAAGTTGATATCATTCAATTAAGCTACCCAGACTAACTTCCATATTGTGGAAATCTTGGATGAGTTAGCACGGGAAATGAGAATTTTCTTTCTTGGCAATATTTTAAACACACCAAAGAAGCTCAATATCATTATACTTTATCTTTAAAACTTCACATTTCATTTGTAGATAAGTTGAAACTGTAATTATTCTTAAGCATATGATTTTTTCTTTTCCCCTCCTTATTTGATTTTGTAGCCAGCACTCTTTTTTCCTCCCAGGGCATGTAAAAGTTAAAATACTACATATAAAGTCTCTGAAGTGTTTCTGCTGAAACTGTACAATTTGGGTTCTTTCATGTAGTTAACTTACTGGCTTCTGACACTCCTATAAAAATATCCCATAGAGCTTTTCTTATTACCTTTTCATTGACTCTTTCTGAATGATACTCGCCAGCTGTGTACCATGTCTCTATCTCTTTATTTGTAAACTTGGGTTAGTAATAGCGCTACACCATAGGCTATTTTGACAACTACATTAGATAAAATAGGTTAAAGTTAGTATAGTACATAATAAACTCCAGTTGAATCATAGCTATGCTAATTAACTTCTGCATATTTATGAGTTGATGGCCAAGGAAAAATGTGCTTCCTGACAGTATATTTTGCAAAGTGCTGGCTGTGACCACCTGATGTGGCTCTTGCAGTCTCTGAGTTTCTGTCTGTACTTTTTTCTTTTGAGAACTGTATCCTCTTGGGAATTTCATGGCCTCTATGAATTCTATGGATATGGGAAGTGATTAGAACTCTTTTGGAGATGAGTCACTGAGTCCTCTGAGTCTAAGAAACAATACTATTGTGCAGAGACATGGAAGCCCTGAGCCTCCCTAATGGACCCCTTCCCCTCCTTAACTCAGCTGCGGTAGCTCAGGAAGAGCACAGAGCTTCCCTGTTTAATCAGTGACAGTGCTGTTGTTGGTAGATGACGTGTTAAGTGCAAATGTTTGTTTTAAGCTGTTTGTTTTATGTCCAGTTCCCAGGATGAACTTGCAAGTGGAAAGTTTATTGAGAAGTACTCTCAGGAACAACACATAAGGCAGAGGAACGAAAGCAGGTCTGAACAGAGGGAGAAGTGAAATCATAATAGAGTCACAGGAAAGACCTCAGCTGATCACACAGGGAGCTCTGGAGCTGGCGTGGCTCTTCAGAGTTGTCTTGTATTAAGGCGAGGGGACCAGGTTTTTATAGCCCCTGCTTCAGTCGATCATTGGAAGCAGCTGCCTTTGAGAAGGGGGCATGACTGTGGGCAAGGTGACTTCCTTTAGCCCAGGGCAAAGTCATTTGGTATCAGAGGATTATCATTTAGTTGTGAGAAGGATCTGGTTATTATGTAGGTCACACATTAATTGCAGAGATTGCTTCTGGTGATCTGACTGGCTAAATAGAAGGCCATTTTCTTTTTTCCTCTTTATGTGTCTATCTAGAAACTGCGATCTTTGCCAGAAAGGATAATCTTTTAAAATATACCTATTTGGTTTTACTCTACATAAATGTTCTCTACTTAGTAAATTTTATACTCTCCTGATCAACATTCTCTAATGGAATTTCCTTGCTTTTGAAGCTTCCACTATATTCTAATTATTCTTACATCTTTAGACTCATCCTCCATTAATTAGACCTGTCAAGTAGTGAGAAGACCCCTGGGCCAGAAAACAAAAGCAGGTACCATAAGGTCTAGTCCCAGCTCTGTACATCCTAGATGTGCAGTCTTTCACAGGCCATTTTATTTTTCTGAGTTATATTTCCCTCATCAAAATAAGAGGTACTCCAGGAAATTTTTGTGCCAATTTTTGTGTCAATTCTGAAAGCATGTGATTACATGGCCTATTCTGATATCATAGAGTCATGGCGCTGTTGTTCACCTGTAAATAAGACCCACATAGAAATGATTCACGACATTTAGGGACATTCTTATTATGGTAAATTAAACAGGTAACAGGAAACAAGCTCCATGGAAAAGCTCTTCACCGAGGTCAAGATGGAAGCTAGAAAGAAAGAATGCATTTATAGGAAGGTAAAGAAGTCTTCATACTGAGCTTTAATTCAATCTCATTTTTATTTTTTAACATCTTTATTGGAGTATAATTGCTTTACAATGGTGTGTTAGTTTCTGCTTTATAACAAAGTGAATCAGCTATACATATACATATATCCCATATCTCCACCCTCTTGCATCTCCCTCCTACCCTCCCTATCCCATCCCTCTAGGTGGTCACAAAGCACCGAGTTGATCTCCCTGTGCTATGCAGCTGCTTCCCACTAGCTATTTTACATTTGGTAGTATATATAAGTCCATACCAATCTCTCACTTCATCCCAGCTTCCCCTTTCCCCTCCCTGTGTCCTCAAGTCCATTCTGTACATCTGCATCTTTATTCCTGTCCTGCCCCTAGGTTCTTCAGAAACATTTTTTTTCTTTTCGATTCCATATATATGTGTTAGCATACGGTATTTGTTTTTCTCTTTCTGACTTACTTCATTCCGTATGACAGACTCTAGGTCCTTCCACCTCACTACATATAACTCAATTTCATTTCTTTTTATGGCTGAGTAATATTCCATTGTATATATGTGTCACATCTTCTTTATCCATTCATCTGTCGATGGACACTTAGGTTGCTTCCATGTCCTGGCTATTGTAAATAGAGCTGCAATGAACATTGTGGTACATGACTCCTTTTGAATTATGTTTTCTCAGAGTATATGCCCAGTAGTGGGATTGCTGGGTCATATGGTAGTTCTATCTTTAGTTTATTGAGGAACCTCCGTAATGTTCTCCATAGTGGCTGTATCAATTTACATTCCCACCAACAGTGCAAGAGGGTTCCCTTTTCTCCACACCCTCTTCAGTGTTTATTGTTTGTAGATTTTTTGATGATGGCCATTCCGACTGGTGTGAGGTGACACCTCATTGTAGTTTTGACTTGCATTTCTCTGATGATTAGTGATGTTGAGCATTCTTTCATGTGTTTGTTGGCAATCTCTATACCTTCTTTGGAGAAATGTCTATTTAGGTCTTCTGCCCATTTTTGGATTGGGTTGTTTTTTTTTCTGATATTGAGCTGCATGAGCAGCGTGTATATTTTGGAGATTAATCCTTTGTCAGTTGCTTCATCTGCAAATATTTTCTCCTGTTTTGAGGGTTGTATTTTCGTCTCATTTATATTTTCCTTTGCTGTGCAAAAGCTTTTAAGTTTCATTAGGTCCCATTTGTTTATTTTTGTTTTTATTTCCCTTTCTCTAGGAGGTGGGTCACAAAGGATCTTGCTGTGATTTATGTCAAAGAGTGTTCTGCCTATGTTTTCCTCTAAGAGTTTTATAATGTCTAGTCTTACATTTAGGTCTTTAATCCATTTTGAGTTTATTTTTGTGTATGGTGTTAGGGAGTGTTCTAATTTCATACTTTTACATGTAGCTGTCCAGTTTTCCCAGCACCACTTATGGAAGAGGCTGTCTTTTCTCCATTGTATATTCTTGCTTCCTTTATCAAACATAAGGTAACCATATGTGCGTGGGTTTATCTCTGGGCTTTCTATCCTTTCTATCCTATCCTATATATCCTTTCATTGATATATATTTCTGTTTTTGTGCCAGTACCATATTATCTTGATTACCATAGCTTTGTAGTATAGTCTGAAGTCTGGGAGCCTGATTCCTCCAGCTCCATTTTTCTTTCTCAAGATTGCTTTGGCTATTCGTGGTCTTTTGTGTTTCCATACAAATTGTGAAAACTTTTGTTCTAGATCTGTGAAAAATGCCATTGGTAGTTTGTTAGGGATTGCATTGAATCTGTAGATTGCTTTGGGTAGTATAATCATTTTCACAGTGTTGATTCTTCCAATCCAAGAACATGGTATATCTCTCCATCTGTTTGTATGGTCTTTAATTTCTTTCATCAGTGTCTTACAGTTTTCTGCATACAGGTTTTTTGTCTCCTTAGGTAGACAAAAGGTATTTTATTCTTTTTGTTGCAATGGTAAATGAGAGTGTTTCCTTAATTTCTCTTTCAGATTTTTCATCATTAGTATATAGGAATGGAAGAAATTTCTGTGCATTAATTATGTATCCTGTTACTTTACCAAATTCATTGATTAGCTCTAGTAGTTTTCTGGTAGCATCTTTGGGATTCTCTATGTATAGTATCATGTCATCTGCAAACAGTGACAGCTTTACTTCTACTTTTCTGATTTGGATTCCTTTTATTTCTTTTTCTTCTCTAATTGCTGTGGCTAAAACTTCCAAAACTATGTTGAATAAGAGTGGTGAGAGTGGGCAACCTTGTCTTGTTCCTGATCTTAGAGGAAATGGTTTCAGTTTTTCACCATTGAGAACGATGCTGGCTGTGGGTTTGTCATCTATGACCTTTATTATGTTGAGGTAAGTTCCCTCTATGCCTACTTTCTGGAGGGTTTTTTATCATAAATGACTGTTGAATTTTGTTGAAAGCTTTTTCTGCCTCTATTGAGATGATCTTGTGGTTTTTATTCTTCAGTTAGTTAATATGGTGTATCACATTGATTGGTTTGCGTATATTGAAGAATCCTTGCATCCTGGGATAAACCCCACTTGATCATGTTGTCTGATCCTTTTAATGTGCTGTTGGATTCTGTTTGCTAGTATTTTGTTGAGGATTTTTGCATCAATGTTCATTAGTGATATTGGCCTGTAGTTTTCTTTTCTTGTGACATCTTTGTCTGGTTTTGGTATCAGGGTGATGGTGGCCTCGTAGAATGAGTTTGGGAGTGTTCCTCCCTCTGCTATATTTTGGAAGAGTTTGAGAAGGATCAGTGTTAGTTCTTCTCTAAATGTTTGATAGAATTCTCCTGTGAAGCCATCTGGTCCTGGGCTTTGGTTTGTTGGAAGATTTTATATCACAGTTTCAATTTCAGTGCTTGTGATTGGTCTGTTCATATTTTCTATTTCTTCCTGATTCAGTCTTGTCAGGTTGTGCATTTCTAAGAATTTGTCCATTTCTTCCAGGTTGTCCATTTTATTGGCATATCATTGCTTGTAGTAATCTCTCATGATCCTTTGTATTTCTGCAGTGTTAGCTGTTACTTTTCCTTTTTCATTTCTAATTCTATTGATCTGAGTCTTCTCCCTTTTTTTCTTGATAAGTCTGGCTAATGGTTTATCAATTTTGTTTATCTTCTCAAAGAACCAGCTTTTAGTTTTATTGATCTTTGCTATTGTTTCCATCATTTTTTTCATCTATTTCTCATCTGATATTTATGATTTCTTTCCTTCTGCTCACTTTGGGTTTTTTTTGTTGTTGTTGCCCTTCTTTCTCTGATTGTTTTAGGTGTAAGGTTAGGGTGTTTATTTGAGAAATATCTTGTTTCTTGAGGTACGATTGTATTGCTATAAACTTCCCTCTTAAAACTACTTTTGCTGCCTCCCATTGGTTTCGGGTCATTGTGTTTTCATTGTCATTTGTGTCTAGGTATTTTTTGATTTTCTCTTTTATTTCTTCAGTGATCTCTTTGTTATTTAGTAGTGTATTATTTAGCCTCCATGTGTTTGTATTTTTTACAGATTTTTTCCTGTAATTGATATCTCGTCTCATAGTGTTGTGGTCAGAAAAGATACTTGATATGATTTCAATATTCTTAAATTTACCAAGGCTTGATTTGTGACCCAAGATATCATCTATCCTGGAGAATATTCCATGAGCACTTGAGAAGAGAGTGTATTCTGTTGTTTTTGGATAGAATGTCCTATAAATATCAATTAAGTCCATCTTGTTTAATGTATCATTTAAAGCTTGTGTTTCCTTATTTATTTTCATTTTGGATGATCTGTCCATTGGTGAAAGTGGGTGTTAAAGTCCCCTACTATGATTCTGTTACTGTTGATTTCCCCTTTTATGGCTGTTAGCCTTTGCCTTATGTGTTGAGGTGCTCCTATGTTGGGTGCATAAATATTTACAATTGTTGTATCTTCTTCTTGGATTGATCCCTTGATCATTATGCAGTGTCCTTCTTTGTCCCTTGTAATAGTCTTTGTTTTAAAGTCTATTTTGTCTGATATGAGAATTGCTACTCCAGCTTTCTTTTGATTTCCATTTGCATGGAATATCTTTTTCCATCCCCTCACTTTCAGTTTGTATGTGTCCCTAGGTCTGAACTGGGTCTCTTGTAGACAGCATATATTCAGCTCTTGTTTTTGTATCCATTCAGCCAGTCTATGTATTTTGGTTGGAGCATTTAATCCATTTACATTTAAGGTAATTATTGATATGTATGTTCCTATTACCATTTTCTTTTTTGTTTTGGGTTTGTTATTGTAGGTCGTTTCCTTCTGTTGTGTTTCCTGCCTAGAGAAGTTCCTTTAGCATTTGTTGTAAAGCTGGTTTGGTGGTGCTTAATTCTTTTAACTTTTGCTTTCCTGTAAAGGTTTTAATTTCTCTGTTGAATCTGCATGAGATCCTTCCTGGGTAGAGTTATATTGGTTGTAGGTTTTTCCCTTTCATCACTTTAAATATGTTCTGCCCCTCTCTTCTGACTTGCAGAGTTTCTGCTGAAAGATCAGCTGTTAACCTTATGGGGATTCCCTGGTATGTTATTTGTTGTTTTTCCCATGCTGCTTTTAATATTTTTTCTTTGTATTTAATTTTTGATAGTTTGATTAATATGTGTCTTGGCATGTTTCCCCTTGGATTTATCCTGTATGGAACTCTCTGCCCTTCTGGACTTTATTGACTATTTCCTTTCCTATATTAGGGCAGGAATATAGGAAATAATCTCTTCAAATATTTTCTCAGTCCCTTTCTTTTTCTCTTCTTTTTCTGAGACCCCTATAATTCGAATGTTGGTTCCTTTAATGTTGTCCCAGAGGTCTCTAAGACTGTTCTCAGTTTTTTTCATTCTTTTTTCTTTATTCTGCTCTGTAGTAGTTATTTCCACTATTTTTTCTTCCAGGTCACTTATCCGTTTTCTGCCTCAGTTATTCTGCTATTGATTCCTTCTAGAGAATTTTTAAGTTCATTTATTGTGTTGTTCATCATTGTTTGTTTGCTCTTTAGTTCTTGTAGGTCCTTGTTAAACATTTCTTGTATTTTCTCCATTCTATTTCCAAGATTTTGCATCATCTTTACTATCATTACTATGAATTCTTTTTCAGGTAGACTGCCTATTTCATCTTCATTTGTTTGGTCTGGTGGATTTTTCCCTTGTTCCTTCATCTGCTGTGTGTTTCTCTGTCTTCTCATTTTGTTTAACTTACTGTGTTTGGGGTCTCCTTTTTGCAGGTGCAGGTTTGTAGTTCCCGTTGTTTTTGGTGTCTGCCCCCAGTGGCTAAGGTTGTTTCAGTGGGTTGTGTAGGCTTCCTGATGGAGGAGACTAGTGCCTGTGTTCTGATTGATGAGGCTGGATCTTGTCTTTCTGGTGGGTAGGACCACATCTGGTGGTGTGTTTTGGGATGCCTGTGACCTTTTTATGATTTTAGGCAGCCTCTCTGCTAACGGGAGGGGTTGTGCTCCTGTCTTGCTAGTTTTTTGGCATAGTGTGTCCAGCAGTGTAGCTTGCTGGTCGTTGAATGGAGCTGGGGCTTAGTGCTGAGCTGGAGATCTGTGGGAGAGCTTTTGCTGTTTGGTATTACGTGGAGCTGGGAGGTCTCTGGTGGACCAGTGTCCCACCTCAGAGGCATTGGCCTGACACCTGGCCAGAGCATCAAGACCCTGTCAGCCACACAGCTCAGAAGAAAAGTGAGAAAAAAAGAAAGAAAGAAAATAAATTTATTAAAATAAAAAAATTATTAAAAATAAAAACATTAAAATGTAATTTTAAAAAAAGGAAAGAAAGAAGAGAGCCACCAAACCAAAAAACAAATCCACCAATTATAACAAGCACTAAAAACTATACTGAAAAAAAAAAAAGGACAGACAGAACCCTAGGACAAATGGTAAAGGCAAAGCTATACAGACAAAATCACACAAAGAATCATACACATACACACTCACAAAAAGAGAAAAAGGAAAAAAAATATATCTTTTGGGAAGTCTGAGGTCTTCTGCCAGCTTTCAGTACATGTTCTGTAGGAGTTGTTCCACATGTAGATGTATTTCTGATGTGTTTGTGGGCAGGCAGGTGATTTCCACGTCTTACTCCTCCGCCATCTTGAAGGTTTCTCCCAGGCTTCTTTTTAATGCTAGTTTAACTAGTGCCTTCTCTAGGGCAGTGTTTAATAGCTTCTTCTGCTAAATGCTTCTATTTTTGCTGGTGATTCTCAGCTGAATCAGATCCATTGCTTTCTGCTAGTGTCGGAGGATCTCCTGCAGAGTCAGAGGGTGGCTGTGGCTCACCACAGGGACAACGGCACTCTCAATCTTAATGTTTAAACCTCAGATTTTCCTTTATGATGGGAAACAAAGCATAAGGCACTTCTCTATTAAAACTATTTTGAGAATTAGACAATATTCTATTTTAAAGACCTTGACTGAATGACTGAACATGTGTTATCAAGAGTTTGGTATTTTAGGGCTTCCCTGGTGGCGCACTGGTTGAGAGTCCACCTGCCGACGCAGGGGATACGGGTTCGTGCCCCGGTCCGGGAGGATCCCACATGCCGCGGAGCGGCTGGGCCCGTAGGCCATGGCCGCTTGGCCTGCACGTCCGGAGCCTGTGCTCCGCAACGGGAGAGGCCACAACAGTGAGACGCCCACGTACCGCAAAAAAAAAAGAGTTTGGTACTTTAGAAATAATAAAATGTATCCTTGTTTCTCAATTTAAAAAAATGTGGACTTCAGTAATTCACTGTTATTCTAGATAATGTGTAATTCTAAGCACAATAATTACTTTTACTCCTAAGGACTAAATAAATCACTGTTTAAGATATTGGATAATTTCAAACTGGTAATCCTAAAATCTGGTATATCTTTTGTTCTTCTACTTAACATCAATGCAGATTTTTCATAATGTAAACAAAATAATGACACCAGTAGAATTTCCCTTACATTTCCAAGGAATACTGTTTTCAGTTTAGAAATACTGACAGCCTAAAGTAAAACGTTATAAGATTGCTCTTCATTTTATAGCAACCTATTTCCCTCCTTTTGGAAGGCTTAAATGTTTAAGAATATGCTGGAAGAAGAACCGCAGTCATTTCATTCTTTGAACAATTCTGAAATATCATTTCCTATTAGGCAGTTGTGTGAGTACTGACAGCCTTGCCCCTCATCTTCCCTAGAGGTTAATTTATTTCCTGCAGTGCTTGCTTTTCTTGGAAAATCTGACTCGTCAGCCTTCACCAATGGGCGATCTCATCAGCAGAATGTTAATTATAAAATCAAAACAATATACCACATTGAAAGGGAAAAACAACTCTCCAGGCAATGCAACCTTTTTCTTTTCTTTTCTTTCCACTTCGTTCTCTCCTCAGTCTGTGGCTGGACAGGAACATTATCCCCTAGGGAAACATTTGGCGAGACGGTGGGGTATAGAGGAAATGTGCAGGCTTTGCCAGCAGACAGACCCAAGACCAAACTCTAATTCAAAGAATGTTGAATTTCTTTGGGATTTTGTTTCTTTATCTGTAAAATAAAGATAAAAATACCTGCCTCACATGAAATTTTATGAGACTGGCACAGTGTAGACACTAGAAAATTATTCGTATTATTATTATAGCCTTCATTTAGCACCTACTGCATATTGATTGCTGTGGCATAATATTAACCATGTCTCATATTAGTTTATAAAGGAATCTATTAGAAATTTGAAGAAATATATCTTTCAGCTTTAGGAGTTAGGCATATGAGACCAAGACACCTTATTGAGGTAGCCTAGTTGAAGTCTTGTCTTACCCTTCATTTCCTTTCTCTTTTCATAACTACTCATTTTTTTCATAATGCTCACTAGATACTTATGAAATTATTTTTTCACCAATAAGTTCTTTAAAAATTTCAAAAGCTATTTGCTAATAGTTTTAGGTCTATCTATTCAGACTTGAAACTGCATTTGAGTTTATTAAAAATTATTTTCTCTAAAATAAAAATTGTCAATTTCTGTTTGATTCAGTCTCAGAAATAAAACTTTGGTGAGTTAAATCTTGAGACAAAGAAGATTGTCAGCAAAGATTGTGGCAGCAAAGTAGAGATAAAGTTGAGAGATAACCAAATGAAGAAACAAAATCAATTATTTTAAGCCCAGAATGATCATTATTTCAGTAGTATGATTATGATTAACAAGTTTGTTTAAGTAAATATCTTATTTCTCCCATGTGATTTTATGATTTGTGTGCAATACTAGAAAGAAAAGCAATTGAAGCATTAGATGATAAAACAGAAAAAGAGATGTCATGCTGTAAACCCATAACAACTGAGACCTGATACAGGGCTCCTACAGGAGACAGGAGCTCTGTGCATGGAGTGCAAATTACGATAGGTACTATTCTTTCACATGGCAAAATAATATTTTTCTTAAGACCAGTGACAGTATCTTAACTTGGGTAGAACAAGGGATTGGATCGATATGGTGACCTCTGTCTTTCACCTTTATGGAGTCACGTGCAAATCATTGATTGATCCTTTTTAATGGTAAACGCATTTTTTGAAACTGTGGAGTTTTCCTATAAATAATAAGTTCTTGAGCCTCTCCCCAATTTCCTAATTTTCCTTATTAATAACTTCAATGTTATCGTTTTAAATTTCCTTTCCCTTTTTTTTTCTAAACTTTTTTCTTATTGGCAAGTGACAGTCTTTTTTTTAATCCATTATTTCAGTCAATTCTGGTTCTTACTTCATTCATGAGACCCATCTTTATTTTGACCAATGAATTAAGCAAAGCAAAAAGGAACTGATGACTTTCAAAATTTACCTCAGTGAGTCTCTAAGTTCTTGTGCATAAAAATTCACTTAATGAGTATGTTAAAAATACATATTCTTGGGATGTGCTCTCTAGAGTGGGGTTGGCAGTCTCTGGTGGTGGGTCAAATCTGTCCCATTGCCTGTTATTGTACTGCCCCCAAGCTAAAAATATTTGTTTTTTTTTTTAAGTTGAAAAAAAAAAAAGAATATTTTCTGACACATGAAAATTATTTGAAATTCAAATTTCAATGTTTACATAAAGTTTGATTGGACCACAGCCATGCTTATTCATTTACACATTGCCTGTGGCTGCTTGTGTGCTGTATCAGCAGAACTGAGTAGTTTTGACAGAGACCATATGCAAAGCCTAAAATTTTTACTGTCTGGCCCTCTAGAGGACAAGTTTGCTAACCTCTGCTCTAGAGAATCTGATTCAGAAGTTCCGAGAAAGGAACTAGGAATTGCTTTCAACGTGTTTTTTGGGTGATTGTGATACAGGGATCTTTGATGACACTTTGAAAGGTAATGCAGTAGAAGAATTGTGAACAACCTGTCTCTTCTTCTCCCTTTCTCTTCATCACACCCACTCCATCAGCAAACCCTATTGGCTTTATCCTCAAACAGTATCTAGAATTTGTCTATTTTTTACCTTGTTCACTGCTATCAACCTAGTCCAAGCCATCCTCATTTTTCATCTGGATTCTTGTTATTGACTTCCTAACCAGTCAGTCTTCTTCTGCCCTTGCCTCAGTATTGTCCATTCTCAACATGACAGCCAGAGTGAATGTGTTAAAACCTTAGTCATGTCATGTAACTCTTTTCTTCAAAGTCCTCCAGTGGTCTCTCTACTTCTCTTTTCTCTCTATTCTAGCTACATTGGCTTCCCACTCTTCCTCAGAAACGCTAGGGGTGCTCCATCTTCAACACCAACACAGGCTATTTTCTCTAAGTGGTATAGTCTTCCCCCCAGAGATCTACATGGCTTTTATCTTTGTCTCATTTAGGTCTTTCCTTAGCCATTACCTTCTCGGCGATTCCTTCCATACACACCTTATTTAAAATTGTAATCTCTTTGTCTGGGACTACCAATCTCCCTTATGCCAGCTAACATGCTACACACTTTGCTTCTTTATTTTGATTGTGAGCCACTTTCCCCACATGAGGGCACCATGAGGACAGGAATTTTTATCCATTTGCTCTATCTTTAGATTTAAAAGAGTTCCTGGCTTACTGTGGGTTCTCAATAAATATTTCTTGAATAGCGAAATGAACCCCAAACTCCCATTCTGTACTGGACAGATAATGTATGACACTTATCATACATGCAAAAACAGTTGCCAGGGGTATAAATATATGAGTCATCTTTGAAAAATGATGTAATATCTTGTAACCACCACAGATGAGAAGAAGAATAAAGCAGCTATTAACTTGTATCATTTGTTTTTTCAATCTCAACCAATAACTTAGTTACAAAAGATGCTAAGGGAAAGAAAGTAGAGGATGGGTACAAATATTAAAATGGGTACATGGATGAAAATTCAGTTGAAAATGTTTGGAAGAGATTTCAGGAAGTTTCACAAACAAGTCAATATTCAATTCAAAGTAAGAAACATCACCTCCAAGTTAAGTTTGTGACATTTCCAAAGGAGTGGTCGATGAATGCCAAAAGATTTGAGGGCTTTAGATCAATTTGAATTTTAAAACCTAAATAATTGTCAGAGAAATCAGTTCTTTCACATTTTGAGATTTCTTGAAAGTTAATACAATAAAGAACAAAGTTTCTATGCAATGTGAAGTCAGCTTTGCTGACCACTAAAGCACAGGAGTTATTTAGGGGATCCCTACCCTGGGTGGAAGATTGGGCTAGATCAGGCAGGGAGAGGCAACTTATAAGGTCCCTTCCAAAACTAAGATTGTTTAAATCCTATTATTTTATATTGAGATAATCTAATTATTCTACTCCCTCACCTCCCATTTTTCTGCTTAACCCTGTAGTATCTTAAATCAGTTTATTGACAAGGGAGAGTGAGACTAATAACTGTCAAGATGACAGATTGAACTTTCAAACTACAGGCTTATAATAGTTTTATGTGAATAGAGCTAGTAATAGCAAGTAATATTTCTGTTGCACTTTACGTTTCACAAAGCACTTGCAGGTCCTTTATTTCATTTGATGTTTCCTCAACTCTGTGATTCAGTTATTACTACCAAAGCTCGTTCATTGGTAAGAAAATGGAATTCAGAGATTCCTCAAGATGCGCAGCGAGTGTCTCTTAGAATCAGGAGTCAGATGGAGTTCTTCAGATTGTGTCTCTGTACTACAATATATCTGTTTCATTTGCCCTCCCCACCTCTCCCCTCAGGAAAAGCAACGCTGTGAGGGGAAAATTCGGTTGTTATCCCTTTATGCAGATAAAGGCACAAAGATAGTAAATGGTAGAAGTGGGAATTAAATCTGGGCATACTGCCTAAAAATCCTGTGTTCTTTCAGCTGTAATATACATTCTACAGTGTGTAGTTTTATTGCTGTTTGTGATAAAAGAAAGACCTGAAAATCTAAAGGCAACAGTTGGGGATAGCGGATGATGAGGAGAGAGAATGAAATCAAGGAAAGCATGGGATCCAGCAATCTTCCTCTCATTGGACCCCACCTCCCAGCCCCCAGCACCACTTAGCACTGAGGGGAGATGTTAACAGAGGAAAGTAAATTCAGGCTGTTTAGGGGAATTAACATGATGTGCTGAGAAGTTCTACTTCTTTCTGCTTTGACATCCCCTTTCTTCTTTCCCAATTATTCTATGAGCTCCTCAGAGGTCACGAAACTGTATATTTTGTCTTTATATTTCACACATATAGTAAAAATAGCTAACAGT